>NW_028294183.1:0-39492 GCF_964341445.2 Mesoplodon mirus | reverse complement strand
GAATGGAGCATTGTGATGACAAGAGTCCCGGATCATTGTGTTGTCAGGTGTCATGGATTGTTGTGATGACAGTGGTCATGGAGCATTGTGATGATATTGGTCTTTGAGCATTGTGATGAGAAGGTCATGGAGCATTGGGCTGAAAATATTCATGGAGTATTGTGATGACAGGGGTCATGGAGCATTGTGATGACTAGGGAAAGGAGCATGATGATGACAAGGTCCTGGAGCATTGTGATGAGATGATGATGGAGACTTGTGATGACAAGTCTCATGGAGCATTCTGATGAAAAGGGGCATGGAGAATTGTGATTACAGGGGTCTTGGAGCATTGTGATGACAAGGGCATGGAGCATTGTGATGAGAAGGCCATGGAACAATTTGATGGCATGTGTCATGGAGCTTTGTGATAACAAGGGCATGGAGCATTGTGATTACAGGGTTCTTGGAGCATTGTAATGACAAGGGTCAAGGAGCCTTGTGATGACAAGGCCGTGGAACATTTTGATGGCAGGGGTCATGGAGCATTGTTATGTCAGTGGTAATGGAGCATTGTGAGGAGAAGGGCATTGAGCATTGGTCTGAAATGTTTCATGGATTATTGTGATGAGAGTGGGCATGGAGCATTGTGATGACAAGGGCACGGTACACTGTGATACATGGGTCAATGAGGATTGTAATGACAAGGGCAAGGAGCATTGTGATGAGAAGGGCATCGAGCATTGTGATGACAATGTCATGGAGCTTTGTGATGACAATCGCATGGAACAATGTGATGAGAGTTTTCATGGAGCATTGTGATGAAAATGACATGGAGCACTGTGATGCCAAGGTCATGGAGCTTTGCGATGACAAATGTAATGAGGCATTTTGATGACAAATGTGTGGTGCATTGTGATGAGAAGGGCAGGGAGCATTTTGATGACAGTTTCATGCAGCAATTTGATGAAAAGTGTAATGGAACATTTTGATGACATGGGTTAGAGAACATTGTGATGCCAGGGATAATGGAGCTTTGGGATGAAAAGGGTCATGGAGCATTTTGATGACAGTGGTTATGGAACATTGTGATGTCAGCAGTCAAGGAACTTTGTGCTGATAAGGGGATGTAGCATTGTGATGACAGGGGTCATGGAACATTGAGATAACACGGTTGAGCGAGGATTGTGATGACTAGTGATGGAACATTGTGATATCTCATGTGAGAGAGCATTTGGATGAGAAGTGCATGGAGCATTGTGATTACAAGGTTTATGGAGCATAACGATGACAAGGTTGTGGATCATTGTGATGAAAAGCGCATGGCATATTGTGATGACAAATGTCATGGAGCATTGTTCTGAAAAAGGCATGGAGCTTTGTGATGACAAGGGTCACGGAGCATTGTGATGAAATGTTCATGGAGCATTGTGGTTACAATGGTCACAGAGCCTTGTGATGACGCGGGAATGGACCATTGTGATTACAAACATTATGAAGCATTGTGATGACTGAAATCACGGAGCATTGTGATGACAGGGGTCATGGAGCATTGTGATAAGAACACCATGGATAATTGTGATGATGAGCGTCATGGGGTGTTGTGATGATAAGTGTTATGGAACATTGTGATCACAAGTGTTTGGAGCATTATGATGACAGGGGTCATGCTGAATATTGATTTCACTGTGATGACAATAGCTTGAAGCATTATGATGATGGGAATGGTGCATTGTGATGACAGGGTTCATGGAGCATTGAGATGAAAAGGGATATGGAGCACTGTGTTTACAGGGGTCTTGGAGCATTGTGATGACAAGGTCAAGGAGCATTGTGATGAGAAAGCCATGGAACATTTTGATGACATGTGTCATGGAGCTTTGTGATGACAAGGGCATGGAGCATTATGATATCAGGTGTCTTGAGCTTTGTGATGAGAATTCTCTTGGAACCTTGTGATGACAAGGCCGTGGAACATTGTGATGGCAGGGGTCATGGTGCATTGTTATGACAGGGTAATGGAGCATTGTGATGAGAAAGGTATGGAACATTGGTCTGAAATGTTTCATGGATTATTGTGATGAGAGTGGGCATGGAGCATTGTGATGACAAGGGCACGGAACACTGTGATACATGGGGCATGGAGGATTGTAATGTCAAGGGCATGGAGCATTGTGATGAGAAGGGCATCGAGCATTGTGATGACAAATGTCATGAAGCTTTGTGATGACAAGGGCATGGAGCAATGTGATGAGAGGGTTCATAGAGCATTGTTATGACAATGACATGGAGAATTGTGATGTCAAGGGTCATGGTGCATTGTGATGAGAAGGGCAGGGAGCATTTTGATGAACGGGTAATGCAGCAATTTGATAAAAAGTGTAATGGAATATTTTGAGGGCAGGGGTTATAGAACATTGTGATGTCAGGGGTCTTGGAGCTATGGGATGAAAAGTGTCATGGAACATTTTGATGAAAGGGGTTATGGAACATTGTGATGGCAGTGGTCATGGAACACTGTGATGATAAGGGGATGTAGCATTGTGATGACTGGGTCATGGAACATTGTGATTACAGGGGTGAGGGAGTATTGTGATGACTAGTGATGGAACATTGTGATGTCCCTGTTGAGAGAGCATTTTGATGAGAAGTGCATGGACCATTGTGATTACAAGGTTTATGGAGCATTGCAATGACAAAGTTGTGAACCTTTGTGAGGAAATGCACGTGTCACATTGTGATGACAGTGGTCATGGAGCACTGTTCTGACAAAGACATGGAGCACTGTGATGACAAGGGTCACCGAGAACTGTGATGAAAAGTTCATGGAGCATTGTGGTTACAAAGGTCACAGAGCCTTGTGATGACGCAGGCATGGAACATTGTGATGAAAAACTTTATGAAGCATTGTGATGACAGAAGTCACGGAGCATTGTGATGACACGGGTCATGGAACAGTGTGATGACAAGGGCATGGAGCATTGTGATGACAGGGGCATGGAGCATTGGTCTGACTAGTTTCAGAGATTATTGTGATGACAGTGGGCATAGTGCATTGTGATGACAAGGGCATGGAGCATTGTGATGAGAAGGTCAAGGAGTACTGTGAAGACAGGTGTCAGGGAACATTGTGAAGACATATGTCATGGTCCATTGCGATGACAATGGCATGGAGCATTGTGATGCCAAATGTAATGGAGGATTGTGATGACAAATATAATGGAGCATTGTGATGATTAGGGCTTGGAGCATTATGATGACAAGGGCCATTGAGTATTTTCATTACAAGTACGTGAAGCATTTTGATGACAATGCCCTGGAGCATTGTGATGACAAAACCATGGAGCCTTGTGATGACAAGTCTCATGGAGCATACTGATGAAAACGGGCATGGATCATTGTGATTACAGGGGTCTTGGAACATTGTGATGACAGGGTCATGGAGCATTGTGAGGAGAAGACCAAAGAGCATTCTGATGGCATGCGTCATTGAGCTTTGTGATGACAAGGGCATGGAGCATTGTGATTATATGGGTCTTGGAGCATTGTGATGAAAAGAGCATGGATCATTGTGATGAAAAAAGCATGGAGACTTGTCATGACAGGGTTCAAGGAGCATACAGACAACAAGTGTCAGGGAGCATTTTGATAAAAAGTGTATTGAGCATTTTGATGACGAAGGTCATGGAGCATTGTGACGAGAAGAACATGGATAATTGTGATGACGAGCGTCATGGGGCATTGTGATGACAAGTGTCATGGAATATTGTGATCACAAGGGTTTGGAGCATTGTTATAACAGAGGTCATGGAACATTTTGATTTCTTTGTTATGACAATCACATGAAGCCTTATGATGATGGGCATGGTGCATTGTGATGACAGGGTTCATGGGTCATTGAGATGAAAAGTGGCATAGAGCATTGTGATTACAGTGTTCTTGGAGCAATGTGATGAGAAGGGTCATGGAGCCTTGTGATGACAAGGCCATGGAACATCGTTATGGCACGGGTCATGCAGCATTGTTATGACAGGGGTAATGGAGAATTGTGATGGCAAGGGCATGGAGCTTTGTGATGAGAAAGCCATGGATCATTCTGATGACATGTGTCATGGAGCTATGTGAAGACAAGTGCATGGAGCAATGTGATGAGAGCCTTCATGGCGCATTGTGATTAGAATGACATGGAGCATTGTGATGCCAAGGGTCATGGATCTTTTTGATGACAAAGTCATGGAGCATTTTGATGGCAAGGGCGTTGTGCATTGTGATGAGAAGGACAGGGAGCATTGTGATGACAGGGTCATGGAGCATTTTGATGAAAAGTGTCATGGAACATTTTAATGACAGGTGTTATGGAACATTGTGATGTCATGGGTCATCGAACATTGTGATGATAAGTGCATGTAGCATTGTGATGACAGGAGTCATGGAAAAATGTGATGACACGGGTGAGGGGGTATTGTGACAAATAGTGATGTAGCATTGTGATAACAGTGGTGAGAGAGCATTTGGATGAGAAGTGCATGGATCATTGTGATGACAAATATTATGGAGCATTGTGATGACAAGATTGTGGAGCACTGTGATGACAAGCGCAAGGTGCATTGTGATGACATGTGTCATGGAGCATTGTGGTGACAAGCACATGGAGCTTTGTAATGACAAGGGTCAAAGAGCATTGTGATGAAAAGTTCATGGAGTATTGTGGTTAAAATGGTCACAGAGACTGTTCATGACGAGGGCATGGAGCATTGTGATGACACATGTCATGAAGCATTGTGATGACTGGACTCACGGAGCATTGTGATGACAGGGGTCATGGAGCATTGTGATAACAAGGGCATGGAGCATTGTGATGACAAGGGCATGGATCATTGGTCTAATAAGTTTCATAGATTATTGTGATGACAGTTGGAATGGCGCATTGTGATGACAAGGGCATGGAGCATTGTGATGACCAGGTCATGCCGTATTGTGAAGACAGGTGTCAGGCAGCATTGTGATGACATATGTAACGGCCCCTTGACATGACAATGGAATGGAGCATTGTGATTCCAAGTGTCATGGAGGATTCTGATGACAAAGGTAATGGAGCATTTTGATGACAATGGCTTGGAGCACTGTGATGACAAGGATCAGGGAGCATTGTGCTGACAAGTGCATGCAGAATTGTGATGACAAGGGTCATGGAGCAATCTGATGACAAGCTTGTGGAGTATTTTGATGACAATGGCATGGAGCATTGTGATGAAAGCGACATGGGGCATTGTGATGAAAAAGGCATGGAGCCTTTTCGTGACAGGGTTCAAGGAGCTTTCTGATGACAAATGTCAGGGAGCATTGTGATGACAAGTGTATTGAGAATTGTGATGACACAGTTCATGGAGCATTGTGATGAAAAGGGCACGGAGTATTGTGAAGACAGGCATCATGGAGCGTTGTGATGACAAGTGTTATGGAACATTGTGATCACAAGGGTTTGGAGCATTGTGATGACAGAGTTCAGGGATCATTTTTATTTCAAGGAGCATGGAGCATTTTGATGACAAGGGCATGAAGCAATGTCATCACAAGGTTCATGGAGGATAGTGATGACAATGGAAATGGAGTATTGTGATGACAAGCACATAGAGCACTGTAATGACATGGTCATGTAGCATTTTGCTGACAAAGGCATGGAGCATTGTGATGACATGTGTCATGGAGCACTGTGATGACAAGCGTCACGGAGCATTGTGAATACAGGGGTCATGGAGCATTGGGATGACAAGGGCATGGATCATTGTGATGACAAGTGTCATGGAGAACTGGGCTGAAAATATTCATGGAGTGTTGTGATGACAGGGGTCATGGAGCATTGTGATGACTAGGGAATGGAGCATTGTGATGACAATTGTCCCGGATCATTGTGTTGTCAGGTGTCATGGAGTGTTGTGATGACCGTGGTCAAGGAGCGTTGTGATGATATTGGCCATGGAGCATTGTGATGAGAATGTCGGGGAGCACTGGGCTGAAAATATTCATGGATTATTGTGATGATAGCGGTCATGGAGCATTGTGATGAAAAGTGAATGGAGCATGGTGATGACATGGTCCTAGAGCATTGTGATGAGAAGGCCATGGAGACTTGTGATGATAAGTCTCATGGAGCATTCTGATGAAAATGGGCATGGAGCATTGTGATTACAGGGATCTTGGAGCACTGTGAAGACTAGGGCATGGAGCATTGTGATGAGAAGGCTATGAAGCATTCTGATGACATGCGTCATGGAGCTTTTTGATGACAAGAGCAAGCAGCATTGTGATTACAGGGATCTTGGAGCATTGTGATAAAAAGGTCATGGATCATTGTGATGAAAAAGGCATGCAGACTTCTCATGACAGGGTTCAAGGAGCATACTGATGACAAGTGTCAAGGAGCATTGTGATGACAAGTGTATTGAGCATTGTGATGACAAAGATCATGGAACATTGTGATGAGTAGACCATGGATAATTGTGATGATGAGCGTCATGTGTTGTTGTGATGATATGTGTTATGAAACATTGTGATCACAAGTGTTTGGAGCATTATGATGAAAGAGGTCATGGAGAATATTGATTTCTTTGTGATGACAATAGCCTGAAACATTATGATGATGGGCATGGTGCACTGTGATGACAGGGTTCATGGAGCATTGAGATAAAAAGCGGCATTGAGCATTGTGTTTACTGGGGTCTTGGAGCATTGTGATGAGAAAGGCATGGAGCATTGTGATGAGAAGGCCATGGGACATTCTGATGACATGCGTCGTGGATCTTTGTGATGACAAGTGCATGGAGCATTGTGATTACAGGGGTCTAGAACATTGTGATGACAAGTGTCATGGAACCTTGTGATGACTAGGCCGTGGAGCATTGTGATGGCAGGGATCATGGTGCATTGTTATGACAGAGGTAATGGAGCATTGTGATGAGAAGGGCATGGAACATTGGTCTGAAATGTTTCATGGATTATTGTGATGAGAGTCTGCATGGAGCATTGTGATGAGAAGGGCATCGAGCATTGTGATGACAAGTGTCATGGAGATTTGTGATGACAAGGGCATGGAGCAATGTGATGAGAGGGTTCATGTAGCATTGTGGTGACAATGACATGGAACATTGTGATGCCATGGGTCATGGAGCTTTGTGATGACAACTCATGGAGCATTTTGATGACAAGGGCATGGTGCATTGTGATGAGAAGTGCAGGGAGCATTTTGATGACCGGGTCATGCAGCAATTTGATGAAAAGTGTAATGGAACATTTTGATGGCACGGGTTATAGAACACTGTGATGTCAGGGGTCTTGGAGCTTTGGGATGAAAAAGGTCTTGGAGCATTTTGATGACAGGGATATGGAACATTGTGATGTCAGAGGTCAAGGAACATTGTGATGATAAGGCAATGAAGCAGTGTGATGACAGTGTCATGGAACAGTTTGATTACATGGGTGAGGGAGTATTGTGATGACTACTGATGTAACACTGTGATATCTCTGGTAAGAGAGCATTTTGATGAGAAGTGCATGGAACACTGTGATTACAATGTTTATGGAGCATTGCAATGACAAGGTTGGGGACCGTTGTGATGAAATGCGTGTGGCACATTGTGATGACAATGGTCATGGAGCATTGTTCTGACAAAGACAAGGAGCATTGTGATGACAAGGGTCACAGAGAATTGTGATGAAAATTTCATTGAGCATTGTGGTTACAATGGTCACAGAGCCTTGTGATGATGCGGGCATGGACCATTTTGATGACAAACGTTATGAACATTGTGATGACTGGAGTCACGGAGCACTGTGATGACAGGGGTCATGGAGAATTGTGATGACATGTGTCATGGAACATTGTGCGGAGAAAGGCATAGAGCATTGTGATGACAAGGGTCAAAGAGCATTGTGATGAAATGTTCATAGAGCATTGTGGTTAAAAAGGTCACAGGGACTGTTGATGACGAGGGCATTGACCATTGTGAGGACAAAGGTCATGAAGCATTGTGATGACTGGAGTCACGGAGCATTATGATGACAGGGGTCATGGACCATTGTGATGACAATGGCATGGAGCATTGTGATGACAAGGGCATGGAACATTGGTCTAATAAGTTTCATGGATTATTGCAATGAAATTTGGAATGGCGCATTGTGATGACAAGGGCATGGAGCATTTTGAGGACCAGGTCATGCATTATTGTGAAGACAGGTGTCACGGAGCATTGTGATGACATATGTAATGGCCCATTTTGATGACAATGGCATGGAGCATTTTGATGCCAATTGTCATGGAGGATTCTGATGACAAAGGTAATGGAGCATTGTGATGACAATGGATTGGAGCATTGTGATGACAAAGGTCAGGGAGCAGTGTGCTGACAAGTGCATGGAGAATTGTGATGACAAGGGTCATGGAGCATTCTGATGACAAGCTTGTGGAGTATTTTGATGACAATGGCATGGAGCATTGTGAGGAAAACGGCATGGGGCATTGTGATGAAAAATGCATGGAGCCTTTTCGTGACAGGGTTCAAGGAGCATTCTGATGACAAATGTCAGGGAGCATTGTGATGTCATGTATATTGAGAATTGTGATGACAAAGGTCATGGAGCATTGTGATGAAAAGTGCATGGAGTATTGTGATGACAGGCATCATGGAGCGTTGTGATGACAAGTGTTATGGAACATTGTGATCACAAGCGTTTGGAGCACTGTGATGACAGAGGTCCTGGATCATTTTGATTTCAAGGAGCATGGAGCATTGTGATGACAAGGGCATGAATCAAAGTGATCCCAAGGTTCATAGATGATTGTGATGACAATGGAAATGGAGTATTGTGAAGAAAAGTGCACAGAGCATTGTAATGACAAGGGCATGTAGCATTTTGCTGAAAAAGGCATGGAACATTGTGATGACATGTGTCATGGAGCACTGTGATGACAAGCGTCACGGAGCATTGTGAATACAGGGGTCATGGAGCATTGCGATGACAAGGGCATGGATCATTTTGATGACAAGGGTCATGGAGCAGTGGGCTGAGAATGTTCATGGAGTGTTGTGATGCCAGGGGTCATGGAGCATTGTGATGAATAGGGCATGGAACATTGTGATGAGAAGGCCATGGAGGATTCTGATGACATGCGTCTTGGAGATTTGTGATGACAAGGGCATGGAGCATTGGGATTACAGGGATCTTGGAGCATTGTGATGAAAAGGGCATGGATCATTGTGATGAAAATGGCATGGAGCCTTGTTATGAGAGGTTTCAAGGAGCATACTGACGACAAGTGTCAGGGAGCATAGTGGTGACAAGTTTATTGAGCACTGTGATGACAAAAGTCATGGAGCATTGTGATGAGAAGACCATGGATAATTGTTATGATGAGCATCACAGGGTGTTGTGATGATAATTGTTATGGAACATTGTGATCACAAGGGTTTGGAGCATTATGTTGACAAAGGTCATGGAGAATATTGATTTCATTGTGATGACAATAGCCTGAAGCATTATGATGATGGGCATTATGCATTGTGATGACAGGGTTCATGGAGCATTGAGATGAAAAGGGGCATGGAGCATTGTGATTACAAGGGTTTTGGAGCATTGTAATGACAAGGGCATGGAGCATTGTGATGAGAAGTCCATGGAACATTATGATGACATGCGTCACGGAGCTTTGTGATGACAAGGGCATGGAGCATGGTGATTTCAGGGGTCTTGAGCATTATGATGACAAATGTCATGGAACCTTGTGATGACTAGGCCGTGGAAAATTGTGATGGCAGGGGTCAAGGAGCATTGTTATGACAGGTGTAATGGAGCATTTTGATGAGAAGGGCATGGAACATTGGTCTGAAATGTTTCATGGATTATTGTGATGAGAGTGGTCATGGAGCATTGTGATGACTAGGGCACGGAACACTGTGATACATGGGTCATGCAGGATTGCAATGACAAGGGCATGGAGCATTGTGATGAGAAGTGCATCGAGCATTGTGATGACAACAGTCATGGAGCTTTGTGATGACAAGGGAAAGGAGCAATATGATGAGAGGTTTCATGGAGCATGGTGATGACAATGACATGGAGCACTGTGATGCCAAGGGTCATGGAGCTTTGTGATGACAAGTCATAGAGCATTTTGATGATAAGGGTGTGGTGCATTGTGATGAGAAGGGCACGGAGCATTTTGATGACCGGCTCATGCATCAATTTGATAAAAATTTTAATGGAACATTTTGATGGCAGGGCTTAAAGAACATTGTGATGCCAGGGGTCTTGGAGCTTTGGGATGAAACGGGTCATGGAGCATTTTGATGACAGGGGTCATGGAACATTGTGATGTCAGGGTTCATGGAACATTGTGATGGTAAGTGGATGTAGCATTGTGATGACAGGGTCATGGAACATTGTGATTACAGGGGTGAGGGAGTATTTTGATGACTAGTGATGGAACATTGTGATATCTCTGGTGAGAGAGCATTTTGATGAGAAGTGCATGGAGCATTGTGATTACAAGGTTTATGGTGCATTGCAATGACAAGTTTGTGGACCGTTGTGATGAAATGCGTGTGGCACATTGTTATGACAATATTCATGAAGCATTGTTCTGACAAAGACATGGAGCACTGTGATGACAAGGGTCACAGAGAATTGTGATGAAATGTTCATGGAGCATTGTGGTTACAAAGGTCACAGAGCCTTGTGATGACGTGGGCATGGACCATTGTGATAATAAACGTTATGAAGCATTGAGATGACTGGAGCCACGGAGCATTGTGATGACAGGGGTCATGGAGCATTGTGATGACAAGGGCATGGAGCCTTGTGTTGACAGGGGCATGGAGCATTGTGATGAGAAGGTCATGGAGTATTGTGAAGACAGGTTTCAGGGAGCATTGTGATGACATATGTCATGGTCCATTGCGATGACAATGTCATGGAGCATTGTGATGCCAAATGTAATGGAGGATTGTGATGACAAATATAATGGAGCATTGTGATGGTTAGGGCTTGGAGCATTATGATGACAAGGGCCATTGAAAATTTTCATGACAAGGTCGTGAAGCATTGTGATGACAATTTCCTGGAACATTGTGATGAGAAAACCATGGAGCCTTGTGATGAAAAGTCTCATGGAGCATACTGATGAAAAGGGGCATGGAGCATTGTGATTACAGGGGTCTTGGAACACTGTGATGACAAGGACATTGAGCATTGTGAGGAGAAGACCAAGGAGCATTCTGACGGCATGCGTCATTGAGCTTTGTGATGACAAGGGCATGGAGCATTGTGATTACAGGGGTCTTGGAGCATTGTGATCAAAAGGGCATAGATCATTGTGATGAAAATGGCATGGAGCCTTGTCATGACAGGGTTCAAGGAGCATATTGATGACAAGTGTCAGGGAGCATTGTGATGACAAGTGAATTTGAGAATTGTGATGACAAAGATCATGAAGCAGTGTGATGAGAAGACCATGTATAATTGTGATGGCAAGCGTCATGGGGCATTGTGATGACAAGTGCTTTGGAATATTGTGATCACAAGGGTTTGGAGCATTTTTATGACAGACGTCCTGGAGCATTTTGATTTCATTGTGATGACAATAGCATGAATCATTATGATGATGGGCATGGTGCATTGTGATGACAGGGTTCATGGATCATTGGGATGGAAAGGGGCATAGAGCATTGTGATTAGAGTGTTCTTGGATCATTGTGATGAGAAGTGTCATGGAGCTTTGTGATGACAAGGCCATGGAATATCGTGATGGCAGGGGTCATGGAGCATTGTTATCACAGTGTAATGGAGCATTGTGATGGTAAGGGCATGGAGCATTGTGATGAGAAGGCCATGGGGCATTCTGATGACATATGTCATGGAGATTTGTGAAAACAAGGACATGGAGCAAAGTGATGAGAGCATTCATGGAGCACTGTGATGGCAATAACATGGAGCATTGTGATGCCAAGGGTCATGGATCTTTGTGATTGCAAAGGTCATGGAGCATTTTGATGGCAAGGGCGTTTTGCATTGTGATTAGAAAGGCAGGGAGCATTCTGATGACAGTGTCATAGAGCTATTTGATGAAAACTGTCATGGAACATTTTGATGACAGGTGTTATGGAACATTGTGATGTCAGGGGTCATCGAACATTGTGATGATAAGTGCATATAGCATTGTGATGACTGGAGTCATGGAATATTGTGATGACAGGGGTGAGGGAGTATTGTGACAAATAGTGATGTAGCATTGTGATATCAGTGGTGACAGAGCATTTTGATGAGAAGTGCATGGAGCATTGTGATGACATATTTTAAGGAGCATTGTGTTGACAAGTGCATGGTGCATTGTGACGACATGTGTCATGAAGCATTCTGCTGACAAGCGCATGGAGCACTGTGATGACAAGTGTATTGAGAATTGTGATGACAATGGTCATGGAGCATTGGAATGAAAAGGGCAAGGAGTATTGTGATGACAGGCATCATGGAGCGTTGTGATGACAATTGTTATGGAACACTGTGATCACAAGGGTTTGGAGCATTGTGATGACAGTGGTCATGGATTGTTTTGATTTCAAGGATCATGGAGCATTGTGATGACAAGGGCATGAAGCAATGTGATCCCAAGATTCATGGAGGATTGTGATGACAATGGAAATGGAGTATTGTGATGACAAGCGCATAGAGCATTGTAATGACAAGGTCATGTAGCATTTTGCTGACAAAGGCATGGAGCATTGTGATGACATGTGTCATGGAGCACTGTGATGACAAGCATCACGGAGCATTGCGAATACAGGGGTCATGGAGCATTGTGATGACAAGGGTCAGGGAGCATTTTGCTGACAAGTGCATGGATAATTGTGATGACAAGGGTCATGGAGCATTCTGATGACAAGCTTGTGGAGTATTTTGATGACAATGGCATGGAGCATTGTGATGAAAACGGCATGGGGCATTGTGATGAAAATGGCATGGAGACTTTTAGTGACAGGGTTCAAGGAGCATTCTGACGACAAATGTTAGGGAGCATTGTGATGACAATGTATTGAGAATTGTGATGACAAAGGTCATGGAGCATTGTGATGAAAAAGGCATGGAGTATTGTGATGACAGGCATCATGGAATCGTTGTGATGACAAGTGCTATGGAACATTGTGATCAAAAGGGTTTGGAGCATTGTGATGACAGAGGTCATGGATCATTATGATTTCAAGGAGCATGGAACATTTTGATGACAAGGGCATGAAGCAATGTGATCCTAAGGTTCATGGACGATTGTGATGATAATGGTAATGGAGTATTGTGATGACAAGCGCATAGAGCATTGTAATGACAAGGTCATGTAGCATTCTGCTGACAAAGGCATGAAGCATTGTGATGCCAGGTGTCATGGAGCACTGTGATGACAAGCGTCACGGAGCATTGTGAATACAGGGGTCATGGAGAATTGGGATGACAAGGGCATGGATCATTGTGATGCCAAGGGTCATGGAGCATTGGGCTGAAAAGGTTCATGGAGTATTGTGATGACAGGGGTCATGGAGCATTGTGATGACTAGGGAATGGAGCATTGTAATGACAAGAGTCCCTGATCATTGTGTTGTCGGGTGTCATGGAGTGTTGTGATGACAGTGGTCATGGAGCATTGTGATGATATTTGTCATGGAGCATTGTGATGAGAAGGTCATGGAGTATTTGGCTGAAAATGTTCATGGAGTATTGTGATGACAGTGGTCATGGAACATTGTGATGACAAGGGAATGGAACATGGTGATGACAGTGGTCATGGAACATTTTGATTTCAGGGTTGAGGGAGGATTGTAATGACTAGTGAGGGAACATGGTTATATCTCAGGTGAGAGAGCATTTGGATGAGAAGAGCATGGAGCATTGTGATTACAAGGTTTGTGGAGCATAGCGATTACAAGGTTGTGGATCATTGTGATGGAAAGCCCGTGGCAGGTTTTGATGACAAGGGTCTTTGAGCATTTTTCTGACAAAGGCATGGAGCATTGTGATGACAAGTGTCACGGAGCACTGTGTTGTAATGCTCATGGAGCATTGTGGTTACAAAGGTCACAGAGACTTGTGATGACACAGGCATGGATCGTTGTGATGACAAACGTTATGAAGCATTGTGATGACTGGAGTCACGGAGCATTGTGTTGACAGGGTTCATGGAGCATTGTGATGACAAGGGCATGGAGCATTGTGATGACAAAGTCATGGAGTATTTTGAAGATAGGTGTCAGGGAGCATTTTGATGACATATGCCATGGCTCATTTCGATGACAATGGCATTTTGCATTGTGATGCCAAATGTAATTGAGGATTGTGATGACAAATAAGATGGAGCATTGTGATGACTAGGGCTTGGAGCATTATGATGACAAGGGCCTTTGAGAATTTTCATGACAATGTCGTGAAGCATTGTGATGACAAGGTCCTTGAGCATTGTGATGAGAAAACCATGGAGCCTTGTGATGACAGGTCTCATGGAGCATACTGATGAAAAAGGGCATGGAGCATTCTGATTACAGGGGTCTTGGAACATTGTGATAGCAAGGGCATGGAGCATTGTGATGACAAGGGCATGGAGCATTGGTATAATAAGTTTCATGGATTATTGTGATGACAGTTGGAATGGCGCATTGTGATGACAGTAGTCATGGAGCATTGTGATGATACTGGTCATGGAGCATTGTGATGAGTAGGTAATGGAGCATTGGATTGAAAATATTCATGGAGTATTGTGATGACAGATGTCATGGAGCATTGTGATGACAAGGTCCTGGACTATTGTGATGAGATGATGATGGAGACTTGTGATGACAAGTCTCATGGAGCATTCTGATGAAAAGGGGCATGGAGCATTGTGATTACAGGGGTCTTGGAGCATTGTGATGACAAGGGCATGGAGCATTGTGAGGAGAAAGCCATAGAACTTTCTGATGGCATGCGTCAAGGAGATTTGTGATGACAAGGGCATGGAGCATTGTGATTACAGGGGTCATGGAGCATTGTGATGACAAGGGTCATGGAGATTTTGATGACAAGGCCCTGAAACATTGTGATGGCAGGTGTCATAGAGCATTGTTATGACAGAGGTAATGGAGCATTGTGATGAGAAGGGCATTGAGCATTGGTCTGAAATGTTTCATGGATTATTGTGATGAGAGTGGGCATGGAGCATTGTGATGACAAGGGCACGGAACACTGTGATACATGGGTCATGGAGGATTGTAATGACAAGGGCATGGAGAATTGTGATGAGAATGGCATCGAGCACTGTGATGACAAGTGTCATGGAGCTTTGTGATGACAAAGGCATGGAGCAATGTGATGAGAGGGTTCATGGAGCATTGTGATGACAATGACATGGAGCATTGTGATGCCAAGGGTCATGGAGCTTTGTGATGACAAAGGTCATGGAGCATTTTGATGACAAGTGTGTGGTGCATTGTGATGAGAAGGGCAGGGAGCATTTTGATGACAGGGTCATGCAGCAATTTGATGAAAAGTGTAATGGAACATTTTGATGACAGGGTTTATAGAACATTGTGATGCCATGGGTCATGGAGCTTTGGGATGAAAAGTGTCATGGAGCATTTTGATGACAGTGGTTATGGAACATAGTGATGTCAGGAGTCATGGAACATTGTGTTGATAAGGGGATGGAGCATTGTGATGACAGGGGTCATGGAACACTGTGATTACAGGGGTGAGGGAGGATTGTGATATCTAGTGATAGATCATTGTGATATCTCATGTGAGAGAGCATTTGGATGAGAAGTGCATGGAGCATTGTGATTACAAGGTTAATGGAGCATAGCGAGGAAAAGGTTGTGGATCATTGTGATGAAAACCGCGTGGCACATTGTGATGACAAGGGTCATGGAGCATTGTTCTGACAAAGGCATTGATCATTGTGATGACTAGGGTCACGGAGCATTGTGATGAAAAGTTCATGGAGCATTGTGGTTACAAAGGACACAGAGCCTTGTGATGACGCGGGCATGGACCGTTGTGTTGACAAACATTATGAAGCATGGTGATGACTGGAGTCATGGAGAATTGTGATGACAGGGGTCATGGAGCACTGTGATAACAAGGTCATGGAGCATTGTGATGACAGGGGAATGGAGCATTGTTCTGACAAGTTTCATAGATTATTGTGATGACAGTGGACATGGTGCATTGTGATGACAAGGGCTTGGGGCATTGAGATGAGAAGGTCATGGAGTATTTTGAAGACAGGTGTCACGGAGCATTGTGATGAAATATGTCATGGTCCATTGCGATGACATTGGCAGGGAACATTGTGATGCCAAATGTAATGGAGGATTATGATGACAAATATAATGGAGCATTGTGATGACTAGGGCTTGGAGCATTATGATGACAAAACCATGGAGCCATGTGATGACAAGTCTCATGGAGCATACTGATGAAAAAGGGCATGGAGCATTGTGATTACAGTGGTCTTGGAACTTTGTGATCACAAGGGCATGGAGCATTGTGAGGAGAAGACCAAGGAGCATTCTGATGGCATGCGTCATTGAGCTTTTTGATGACAATGGCATGGAGCATCGTGATTACATGGGTCTTGGAGCATTGTGATGAAAAGTGCATGGATCATTGTGATGAAAAAGGCATGGAGCCCTGTCATGACAGGGTAAAAGGAGCATACAGACAACAAGTGTCAGGGAGCATTTGGATTACAAGTGTATTGAGCATTGTGATGACAAAGGTCATGGAGCATTGTGATGAGAAGACGATGGATAATTGTGATGACGAGCGTCATGGGGCATTTTGATGACAAGTGTTATGGAATATTGTGATCACAAGGGTTTGGAGCATTGTTATGACAGAGGTCATGGGGCATTTTGATTTCATTGTTATGACAATAGCAGGAAGCATTATGATGATGGGCATGGTGCATTGTGATGACAGGGTTCATGAATCATTGTGATGAAAAGGGGCATAGAGCTTTGTGATTACAGTGTTCTTGGGGCATTATGATGAGAAGGGTCATGGAGCCTTGTGATGAAAAGGCCATGGAACATCATGATGGCAGGGGTCATGGATCATTGTTATGATAGAAGTAATGGAGCATTTTGATGAGAAGGGCAATGAGCATTGGTCTGAAATATTTCATGGATTATTGTGATGAGAGTGGGCATGGAGCATTGTGATGACAAGGGCACGGAAGACTGTGATACATGTGTCATGGAGGATTGTAATGACAGGGGCATGGAGCATTGTGATGAGAACACATCGAACATTGTGATGACAAGTGTCATGGAGTTTTGTGATGACAAGGGCATGGAGCAATGTGATGAGAGTGTTCATGGAGCATTGTGATGACAAAGCCATGGAGCATTGTGATGCCAAAGGTCATGGAGCTTTGTGATGACAAAGGTCATGAAGCATTTTGATGACAAGTGTGTGGTGCATTGTGATGAGCAGGGCAGGGAGCATTTTGATGACAGGGTCATGCAGCAATTTGATAAAAAGTGTAATGGAACATTTTGATGACAGGGGTTATAGAATATTGTGATGCCAGGGGTCATGGAGCTTTGGGATGAAAAGTGTCTTGGAGCATTTTGATGACAGGGATTATGGAACATTGTGATGTCAGGGGTCATGGAACATTGTGCTTATAAGGGGATGTAGCATTGTGATGACAGGGGTCATGGAACACTGTGATTACAGGGGTGAGGGGGCATTGTGATAACTAGTGAGGGAACATTGTGATATCTCAGGTGAGAGAGCATTTGGATGAGAAGTGCATGGAGCATTGTGATTACAAGGTTTATGGATCATAGCGATGACAAGGTTGAGGATCATTGTGATGAAAAGTGCGTGGCACTCTGTGATGACAAGTGTCATGGAGCATTGTTCTGACAAAGGCATGGAGCATTGTGATGACAAGGGTCACGGAGCATTGTGATGAAATGTTCATAGAGCATTGTGGTTACAAAGGACACAGAGCCTGGTGATGACGCGGGCATAGACCGCTGTGATGACAAACGTTATGAATCATTGTGATGACTGGAGTCATGGAGCATTGTGATAACCAGGGCATGGAGCATTGTGAGGACAGGGGCATGGAGCATTGGTGTGAGAAGTTTCATAGATTATTGTGATGACAGTGGACATGGTGCATTGTGATGACAAGGGCATGGAGCATTGTGAGGAGAAGGTCATGGAGTATTGTGAAGAGAGGTGTCAGGGAGCATTGTGATGACATATGTCATGGTCCATTGCGATGACAATGACAGAGAGCACTGTGATGCCAAATGTAATGGAGGATTGTGATGGCAAATATAATGGAGCATTGTGATGACTAGGGCTTGCAGCATTATGATGACAAGTGCCATTGAGGATTTTCATGACAAGGTCCTGAAGAATTGTGATGACAAGGCCCTGGAGCTTTGTGATGAGAAAACCATGGAGCCTTGTGATGACAAGTCTCATGGAGCATACTGATGAAAGGGGCATGGATCATTCTGATTACAGGGGTCTTGGAACATTGTGATAACAAGGACATGGAGCATTGTGATGACAATGGCATGGAGCATTGTGATGACCAGGTCATGCAGTATTGTGAAGACAGTTGTCATGGTGCATTGTGATGACATATATAATGGCCCATTGTGATGACAATGGCATGGAGCATTTTGATGCCAAGTGTCATGGAGGATTCTGATGACAAAGGTAATGGAGCATTGTGATGACAATGGCTTGGAGCATTGTGATGACAAGGGTCAGGGAGCATTGTGCTGACAAGTGCATGGAGAATTGTGATGACAAGGGTCATGGAGCATTGTGATGACAAGCTTGTGGAGTATTTTGATGACAATGGCATGGAGCATTGTGATGAAAACGGCATGGGTCATTGTGATGAAAAAGGCATGGAGCCTCTTCGTTACAGGGTACAAGGAGAATTCTGATGACAAGTGTCAGGGAGCATTGTGATGACAAGTTTATTGAGAATTGTGATGACAAAGGTCATGGAGCAATGAGATGAAAAGGGCATTGAGTATTGTGATGACAGGCATCATGGAGCATTGTGATGACAAGTGTTATGGAACTTTGTGATCACAAGGTTTTGGAGCATTGTTATGAGAGAGGTCATGGATCATTTTGATTTCAAGGAACATGGAGCATTGTGATGACAAGGGCATGAAACAATGTGATCCCAAGGTTCATGGAGGACTGTGATGACAATGGAAATGGAGTATTGTGATGACAAGCGCATAGAGCATTGTAATGAAAAGGTCATGTAGCATTTTGCTGAGAAAGGCATGGAGCATTGTGATGACAGGTGTCATGGAGCACTGTGATGACAAGTGTCAAGGAGCATTGTGAATACAGGGGTCATGGAGCATTGGGATGGCAAGTGCATGGATCATTGTGATGACAAGCATCATGGAGCATTGCTCTGACAAAGGCATGGAGCATTGTGATGACAAGGGTCACGGAGCATTGTGATGAAATGTTCATTGAGCGTTGTGGTTACAAATGTCACAGAGCCTTGTGATGACGCGGGCATGGACCGTTGTGATGAGAAACGTTATGAAGCATTGTGATGACTGGAGTCACGGAGCATTGTGATGACAGGGGTCATGGAGCATTGTGATAACAAGGTCATGGAGCATTGTGATGACAGGGGAATGGAGCATTGGTCTGACAAGTTTCATAGATTATTGTGATGACATTGGACATGGTGCATTGTGATGACAAGGGCATGGGGCATTGTGATGAGAAGGTCATGGAGTACTGTGAAGACAGGTGTCAGGGAGCATTGTGATGACATATGTCATGGTCCATTGCGATGGCAATGGCATGGAGCATTATGATGCCAAATGTAATGGAGAATTGTGATGACAAATATAATGGAGCTTTGTGATGATTAGGGCTTGGTGCATTAAGATGACAAGGGTCACTGAAAATTTTCATGATAAGTTCGAGAAGCATTGTGATGACAAGGTCCTGGAGCATTGTGATGACAAAGAATGGAGCCTTGTGATGACAAGTCTCATGGAGCATACTGATGAAAATGGGCATGGAGAATTGTGATTACAGGGGTCTTGGAACACTGTGATGACAAGGGCAATGAACATTGTGAGGAGAAGACCAAGGAACATTCTGATGGCATGCGTCATTGAGCTTTGTGATGACAAGGGCATGGAGCATTGTGATTACATGGGTTTTGGAGCATTGTGATGAAAAGGGCATGGATCATTGTGATGAAAAAGGCATGGAGCCTTTTCATGACAGGGTTCAAGGAGCATACAGACAACAAGTATCAGGGAGCATTTTGATGAGAAGTGTATTGAGCATTGTGGTAACAAAGGTCATGGAGCATTGTGATGAGAAGGCCATTGATAATTGTGATGACGAGCGTCATGGGGCATTGTGATGACAAGTGTTTTGGAATATTGTGATCACAAGGGTTTGGAGCATTGTTATGACAGAGGTCATGGAACATTTTGATTTCATTGTGATGACAATCGCAAGAAGCATTATGATGATGGGCATGGTGCATTTTGATGACAGGGTTCAGGGATCATTGAGATGAAAAGGGGCATAGAGCATTGTGATTAAAGGGTTATTGGAGCGTTGTGATGAGAAGGGTCATGGAGCTTTGTGATGACAAGGCCAAGGAACATCGTGATGGCAGGGGTCATGGAGAATTTTTATGACTGGGGTAATGGAGCATTGTGATGGCAAGGGCATGGGGCATTGTGATGAGAAGGCCATGGAGCATTCTGATGACGTGTCATGGAGCTTCGTGAAGACAGGGGCATGGAGCAATGTGATGCCAAGCGTCATGGATCTTTGTGATGACGAAGGTCATGGAGCATTTTGATGGCAAGGGCGTTGTGCATTGTGATGAGAAAGGCAGGGAGCATTCTGATGACAGGGTCATGGAGCAATTTGATGAAAAGTGTCATGGAACAATTTGATGACAGGTGTTATGGAACATTGTCATGTCAGGGGTCATCGAACATTGTGATGATAAGTGCATGTAGCATTGTGATGACACGAGTCATGGAACATTGTGATGACAGGGTTGAGGGAGTACTGTGACAATTAGTGATGTAGCATTGTGATATCAGTGGTGAGAGAGCATTTTGATGAGAAGTGCATGGAGCATTGTGATGACATATTTTAAGCAGCATTGTGATGAGAAGTGCGTGGTGCATTGTGATGACATGTGTCATGGAGCATTGTGCTGACAAGCGCATGGAGCATTGTGATGACAAGTGTATTGAGAATTGTGATGACAAAGGTCATGGAACATTGTGATGAAAAGGGCATGGAATATTGTGATGACAGGCATCACGGAGCGTTGTGATGACAAGTGTTATGGAACATTGTGATCACTATGGTTTGGAGAAATGTGATGAGAGAAGTCATGGATCATATGATTTCAAGGAGCATGGAGCATTGTGATTACAAGGGCATGAAGCAACGTGATCCCAAGTTTCATGGAGGACTGTGATGACAATGGAAATGGAGTATTGTGATGACAAGCGCATAGAGCATTGTAATGACAAGGTCATGTAGCATTTTGCTGACAAAGGCATGGAGCATTGTGATGACGTGTCATGGAGCACTGTGATGAAAAGCGTCATGGAGCATTGTGAATACAGGGGTCATGGAGCATTGGGATGACAAGGGCATGGATCATTGTGGTGACAAGTTTCATGGAGCACTGGGCTGAAAATATTCATTGAGTGTTGTGATGACAGGGGTCATGGAGCATTGTGATGACTAGGGAATGGAGCATTGTGATGACAAGAGTCCCAGATCATTGTGTTTTCGGGTGTCATGGAATGTTTTGATGACAGTGTTTATGGAGCATTGTGATGATATTGGCCATGGAGCATTGTGATGAGTTGGTCGTGGAGCACTGTGCTGAAAATGTTCATGGATTATTGTGATGACAGGGGTCATGGAGCATTGTGATGACAAGGGCATGGAGCATTGTGATGAGAAGCTCATGGAGTATTGTGAAGACAGGTGTCAGGGAGAATTGTGATGAAAAGGGCATGGAGCATTTTGATGAGAAGGACATGGAACATTCTGATGGCATGTGTCATGGAGCTTTGTGATGACAAGGCCGTGGAATATTGTGATGGCAGGTGTCATGGACCATTGTTATGACAGGCGTAATGGAGCATTGTGATGAGAAGGGCATGGAGCATTGTGATTACAAGGTTTATGGAGCATTACCATGACAAATTTTTGGATCGTTTTGATGAAAGTCACGTAGCACATTGTGATGACAAGTGTCATGGAGCATTTTGATGACAAGGGTCACGGAGCATTGTGATGAAAATTTCATGGAGCATTGTGGTTATAAAGGTCACAGAGCCTTGTGATGACGTGGGCATGGACCATTGTGATGAAAAATGTTATGAAGCATTGTGATGACTGGAGTCACGGAGCATTGTGTTGACAGGGGTCGTGGAGCATTGTGATGACAAGGGCATGGAGCATTGTGGTGACAGGGGCATGGAGCATTCGTCTGACAAGTTTCATAGAGTATTGTGATGATATTGGACATGGTGCATTGTGATGACAAGGGCATGGATCATTGTGATGAGAAGGTCATGGAGTATTGTGAAGACAGGTGTCAGGGAGCATTGTGATGACATATGTCATGGTCCATTGCAATGACAATGGCAGGGAGCATTGTGATGCCAAATGTAATGGAGGATTTTGATGACAAATATAATGGAGCATTGTGATGACTAGGGCTTGGAGCATTATGATGACAAGGGCCATTGAGAATTTTCAGAACAAGGTCGTGAATTATTGTGATGACAAGGTCCTGGAGCATTGTGATGAGAAATCCATAGAGACTTGTGATGATAAATATCATGGAGCATACTGATGAAAAGGGGCATGGACCTTTGTGATTACAGGGGTCTTGGAACATTGTGATGACATGGGCATGAAGCATTGTGAGGAGAAGGCCAAGGAGCATTCTGAAGGCATGTTTCATTGAGCTTTGTGATGACAAGGGCATGGAGCATTGTGTTTAAAGGGGTCTTGGAGCATTGTGGGGAAAAGGGCATGGAACATTGTGATGAAAAAGGCATGGAGCCTTGTCATGACAGGGTTCAAGGAGCATACAGACAACAAGTGTCAGGGAGCATTTTGATGACGAGTGTATTGAGCATTGTGATGACAATGGTCATGGAGCATTGTGATGAGAAGACCATGGATAATTGTGATGACGAGTGTCATGGGGCACTGTGATGACAAGTGTTATGGAATATTGTGATCACAAGGGTTTGGAGCATTGTTATGACAGAGGTCATGGAGCATTTTGATTTCATTGTGATGACAATAGCATGAAGCATTATGATGATGTGCATGGTGCATTGTGATGACAGGGTTCATGGATCATTGAGATGAAAAATGGGCATGGAGCATTGTGATTACACGGGTCTTGGAGCATTGTGATGAGAAGGGTCATGGAGGCTTGTGATGACAAGGCCACAGAACATCGTGATGGCAGGGGTCATGGAGAATTTTTATGACAGGGGTAATGGAGCATTGTGATGGCAAGCGCATGGAGCATTGTGATGAGAAGGCCATGGAGCATTCTGATGACATGTGTCATGGAGCTTTGTGATGACAAGGGCATGGAGCAATGTGATGAGAGCGTTCTTGGAGCATTGTGATGACAATGACATGGAGCATTGTGATGCCAAAGGTCATGGATCTTTGTGATGACAAAGTCATGTAGCATTTTGATGACAAGTGTGTTGTGCAATGTGATGAGAAGGGCAGGGAGCATTGTGATGACAGGGTCATGGAGCAATTTGATGAAAAGGATTATGGAACATTTTGATGACAGTGGTTATGGAACATTGTGATGTCAGGGGTCATGGAGCATTTTGATTAAAAGGAAATGGAGCATTTTGATGACAGGGGTTATGGAGCATTGTGATGTCAGGTGTCATCGAACATTGTGATGATAAGTGCATGTAGCATTGTGATGACAGGAGTCATGGAAAACTGTGATAACAGGGGTGAGGGAGTATTGTGACGAATAGGGATGTAACATTGTGATATCTGTGGTGAGAGAGCATTTTGATGACAAGTTTTATGGAGCATTGTAGTGACAAGATTGTGGAGCACTGTGATGACAAGCGCATGGTTCATTGTGATGACATGTGTCATGGAGCATCGTGCTGACAAGCACATGGAGCATTGTGATGACAAGGGTCATGTAGCATTGTGCTGAGAAAGGCATAGGGAATTGTGATGACAAGGATCAAAGAGCATTGTGATGAAAAGTTCATGGAGCATTGTGATGACAAGGGTCATGGAGCATTGTGATGACAAGGGCATGGATCATTGGTCTAATAAGTTTCATGGATTATTGCGATGACTGTTGGAATGGTGCAATGTGGTGACAAGGGCATGGAGCATTGTGATGATCACGTCATGGAGTATTGTGAAGAATGGTGTGAGGGAGCACTGTGTTGACATATGTAGTGACCCATTGTGATGACAATGGCATGGAGCATTGTGATGCCAAGTGTCATGGAGGATTCTGATGACAAAGGTAATGGTGCATTGTAATGACAATGGCTTGGAGCACTGTGATGACAAGGGTCAGGGAGCATTGTGCTGACAAGTGCATGGAGAATTGTGATGACAAGGGTCATGGAGCATTCTCATGACAAGATTGGGGAGTATTTTGATTACAGTGGCATGGAGCATTTTGATGAAAATGGCATGGGTCATTGTGATGAAAAAGGCATGGAGCATTTTCGTGACAGGGTTCAAGGAGCATTTTGATGATAAGTGTCAGGGAGCTTTGTAATGACAAGAGTTTTGAGAATTGTGATGACAAAGGTCATGGAGCATTGTGATAAAAGTGCATGGAGTACTGTGATGACAGGCATCAAGGAGCATTGTGATGACAAGTGTTATGGAACATTTTGATCACAAGGGTTTGGAGCATTGTGATGACAGAGGTCATGGATCATTTTGATTTCAAGGAGCATGGAGCAGTGTGATGACAAGGGCATGAAGCAATGTGATCCCACGGTTCATGGAGGATTGTGATGACAATGGTAATGGAGTATTGTGATGACAAGCGCATAGAGCATTGCAATGACAATTTCATGTAGCATTTTGCTGACAAAGGCATGGAGCATTGTGATGACAGGTGTCATGGAGCACTGTGATGACAAGCGTCACGGAACATTGTGAATACAGGGGTCAAGGAGCATTGGGATGACAAGGTCATGGATCACTGTGATGACAAGTGTCATGGAGCATTGGGCTGAAAATGTTCATGGAGTATTTTGATGACAGGGGTCATGGAGCATTGTGATGACAGAGGTCATGGAGAATTTTGATTTCATTGTGCTGACAATAGCCGGAAGCATTATGATGATGGGCATGGTGCATTGTGATGACAGGGTTCATGGAGCATTGAGATGAAAAGTTGCATGGAGCATTGTGATTACAGGGGTCTTGGAGCACTGTCATGACAAGGACATGGAGCATTTTTATGAGAAGGACATGGAACATTCTGATGGCATGTGTCATGGAGCTTTGTGATGACAAGGGCATGGAGCTTTGTGATGACAAATGTTATGAAGCATTGTGATGACTGGAGTCACCGAGCACTGTGATGACTGTGGTCATGGAGCATTGTGATGACAAGGGCATGGCGCATTGTAGTGACAGGGGCATGGAGCATTTGTCTGACAAGTTTCATAGATTATTGTGATGACATTGGACATGGTGCATTGTGATGACAAGGGAATGGATCATTGTGATGAGAAGGTCATGGAGTATTGTGAAGACAGGTGTCAGGGATCATTGTGATGACATATGTCATGGTCCATTGCAATGACAATGGCAGGGAGCATTGTGATGCCAAATGTAATGGAGGATTTTGATGACAAATATAATGGAGCATTGTGATGACTAGGGCTTGGAGCATTATGATGACAAGGGCCATTGAGAATTTTCAGAACAAGGTCGTGAAGCATTGTGATGACAAGGTCCTGGAGCATTGTGATGAGAAATCCATAGAGACTTGTGATGACAAATCTCATGGAGCATACTGATGAAAAGGGGCATGGACCATTGTGATTACAGGGGTCTTGGAGCATTGTGATGACAAGGGCATGGAGCATTGTGAGGAGAAGTCCAAGGAGCATTCTGAAGACATGTTTCATTGAGCTTTGTGATGACAAGGGCATGGAGGATTGTGTTTAAAGGGTTCTTGGAGCATTGTGTGGAAAAGTGCATGAATCATTGTGATGATAAAGGCATGGAGCCTTGTCATGACAGGGTTCAAGGAGCATACAGACAACAAGTGTCAGGGAGCATTTTGATGACAAGTGTATTGAGCATTGTGATGACAAAGGTCATGGAGCATTGTGATGAGAAGACCATGGATAATTGTGATGACGAGTGTCATGGGGCACTGTGATGACCAGTGTTATGGAATATTGTGATCACAAGGGTTTGGAGCATTGTTATGACAGAGGTCATGGAGCATTTTGATTTCATTGTGATGACAATAGCATGAAGCATTATGATGATGGGCATGGTGCATTTTGATGACAGGGTTAATGGATCATTGAGATGAAAAGGGGCATAAAGCATTGTGATTACAGGGGTCTTGGAACACTGTGATGACAAGGGCATGGAACATTGTGAAGAAAAGGCCATGGAACCTACTGATGACATGCGTCATGGAGCTTTGTTATGACAAGATGATGGAGCCTTTAGATTACAGATGTCTTGGAGCATTGCGAAGACATGGGTAATGGAGCCTTGTGACGACAAGGCCGTGGAACATTGTGATGGCAATGGTCATGGAGCATTGTTATGACAGAGGTAATGGAGCATTGTTATGAGAAGGGAATTGAGCATTGGTCTGAAATATTTCATGGAATATTGTGATGAGATTGGGCATGGAGCATTGTGATGAAAAGGGCACGGAACACTGTGATACATGGGTCATGGTGGATTGTAATGTCAAGGGCAAGAAGCAATGTGATGAGAGGGTTCATGGAGCACTGTGATGACAATGACATCGAGCGTTATGAGGAGAAGGCCATGGAACATTCTGATGTCTTGCGTCATGGAGCTTTGTCATGACAAGGGCATAGAGCTTTGTGATTACAGGGGTCTTGGAGCATTGTGATGAAAAGGGAATGGATCACTGTGATGAAAAAGGCATGGAGCCTTGTCATGACAGGGTTCAAGGAGCATACTGACGACAAGTGTCAGGGAGCATTGTTATGACAAGTGTATTGAGCATTGTGATGACAAAGATCATGGAGCATTGTGATGAGAAGACCATGGATAATTGTGATGATGATCGTCATGCGGTGTTGTGATGATAAGTGTTATGAAACATTGTGATCACAAGGGTTTGGAGCATTATGATGACAGAGTTCATGGAGAATTTTGATTTCATTGTGATGACAATAGCCTGAAGCATTATGATGATGGGCATGGTGCATTGTGATGACACGGTTCATGGAACATTGAGATGAAAATGGGCATGTAGCATTGTGATTACAGAGTTCTTGGAGCATTGTAATGACAAGCACATAGAGCGTTCTAATGACAAGGTCATGTAGAATTTTGCTGACAAATGCATGGAGCATTGTGATGACAGGTGACATGGAGCTTTGTGATGACAAGTCATGGAGCATTTTGATGACAAGGGCATGGTGCATTGTGATGACAAGGGCAGGTAGCATTTTGATGACCGGGTCATGCAGCAATTTGATGAAAAGTGTAATGGAACATTGTGATGGCAGTGGTCATGGAGCATTGTTATGACAGAGGTAATGGAGCATTTTGATGAGAAGGGCATTGAGCATTGGTCTGAAATGTTTCAAGGATTATTGTGATAAGAGTGGGCATGGAGCATTGTGATGACAAGGGCACGGAACACTGTGATACATGGGTCATGGAGGATTGTAATGACAAGGGCATGGAGCATTGTGATGACAAGTGTCATGGAGCTTTGTAATGACAAGGGCATGGAGCAATGTGATTAGAGCGTTTATGGAGCACTGTGATGACAATGACATGGAGCACTGTGATGCCAATGGTCATGGAGCTTTGTGATGACAAAGGACATAGAACATTGTGATGACAAGGGTGTGTTGCATTGTGATGAGAAGGGCAGGGAGCATTTTGATGACAGGGTCATGCAGCAATTTGATGAAAAGTGTAATGGAACATTTTGATGACAGGGGTTACAGAACATTTTGATGCCAGGGATCATGGAGCTTTGGGATGAAAAGGGTTATGGAGCATTTTGTTGACAGGGATTATGGAAGATTGTGATGTCGTGGGTTATGGAACATTGTGCTGATAAGGGGATGTAGCATTGTGATGACTGGGGTCATAGAACATTGTGATTACCGGGGTGAGGGAGGATTGTGATACCTGGTGACGGAACATTGTGATATCTCAGGTGAGAGAGCATTTGGATGAGAAGTGCATGGAGCATTGTGATTACAAGGATTATGGCGGATAGCAATGACAAGGTTGTGGATCATTGTGATGAAAAGTGCGTGGCACATTGTGATGACAAGGGTCATGGAGTATTGTTCGGACAAAGGCATGGAGCATTGTGATGACAAGGGTCAGGGAGCATTGTGATGAAAATTTCATGGAGCATTGAGGTTACAAAGGACACAGAGCCTTTTGAGGACACGAGCATGGACCGTTGTTTGGACAAACGTTATGAAGAATTGTGATGACGGGATTCAGGTGGCATTGTGATGACAGGGGTAATGGAGCAGTGTGATGACAAGGGCATGGAGCATTGCGATGACAGGGGCATGGAGCATTGGTCTGACAAGTTTCATAGATTATTGTGATGACAGTGGACATGGTGCATTGTGATGACAAGGGCATGGAGCATTGTGATGAGAAGGTCATGGTGTATTGTGAAGACAGGTGTCATGGAGCACTGTGATGACAAGGGTCACGGAGCATTGTGAATACAGGGGTCATGGAGCATTGGGATGACAAGGCCATGGATCATTGTGATGAGAAGGTCATGGAGTACTGTAAAGACAGGTGTCAGGGAGCATTGTGATGACATATGTCATGGTCCACTGCGATGAAAATGTCAGGGAGCATTGAGATGCCAAATGTAATGGAGGATTGTGATGACAAATATAATGGAGCATTGTGATGACTAGGGCTTGGAGCATTATGATGACAAGGGCCATTGAGAATTTTCATGACAAGGTCGAGGAGCATTTTGATGACAAGGTCCTGGTGCTTTGTGATTAGAAAATCATGGAGCCTTGTGAAGACAAGTCTCATGGAGCATACTGATGCAAAGGGGCATGGAACATTCTGATTACAGGGGTCTTGCAACATTGTGATAACAAGTGCATGGAGCATTGTGATGACAAGGGCATGGAGCATTGGTCTAATACGTTTCATGGATTATTGTGATGAGAGATGGAATGGCACATTGTGATGACAAGGGCATGGAGCATTGTGATGACCAGGTCATGCAGTATTGTGAAGACAGGTGTCAGGGAGCATTGTGATGACATATGTAATGGCCCATTGTGATGAAAATGGCATGGAGCATTGTGATGCCAGGTATCATGGAGGATTCTGATCACAATTGTCAAAGAGCATTGTGATGACAAGTGTCATGGAGGATTCTGATGACAAATATAATGGAGCATTGTGATGACAAAGGATTGGAATATTGTGATGACAAGGGTCATTGAGCACTGTGCTGAGAAAGGCATAGAGCATTGTGATGACAAGGGTCAAAGAGCATTGTGATGAAATGTTCATGGAGCATTGTGGATAAAAATGTCACAGAGACTGTTGATGACAAAGGCATGGACAATTGTGATGACAAAGGTCATGAAGCATTGTGATGACTGGAGTCACGGAGCATTGTGATGACAGGGGTCATGGAGCATTGTGATAAAAAGGGCATGGAGCATTGTGATGACAAGGGCATGGAACATTGGTCTAATAAGTTTCATGGATTATTGCGATGACATTTTGAATGGCACATTGTTATGACAAGGGCATGGAGCATTGTGTTGACCAGATCATGCAGTATTGTGAAGACAGTTGTCAGGTAGCATTGTGATGACATATATAATGGCCCATTGTGATGACAATGGCATGGAGCATTGTGATGCCAAGGGTCATGGAGTATTCTGAAGACAAATGTAATGGAGCATTGTGATGACAATGGCTTGGAGCATTGTGATGACAAGGGTCAGGGGGCATTGTGCTGACAAGTGCATGGAGAATTGTGATGACAAGGGTCATGGAGCATTCTGGTGACAAGCTTGTGGAGTATTTTGATGACAATGGCATGGAGCATTGTGATGAAAACCGCATGGGGCTTTGTGATGAAAAAGGCATGGAGACTTTTCGTTACAGGGTTCAATGAGCATTCTGATGACAAATGTCAGGGAGCATTGTGATGTCAATGTATTGAGACTTGTGATGACAAATGTCATGGAGCATTGTGATGAAAAGGGCATGGAGTATTGTGATGACAAGCATCATGGAGCGTTGTGATGACAAGTGCTATGGACCACTGTGATCACAAGGATTTGGAGCATTGTGATGACAGAGGTCATGGATCATTTTGATTTCAAGGAGCATGGAGCATTGTGATGACAAGGGCATGAAGCAATGTGATCCTGAGTTTCATGGAGGATTGTGATGACAATGGAAATGGAGTATTGTGATGACAAGCGCATAGAGCATTGTGATGACAAGGTCATGTAGCATTTTGCTGACAAAGGCATGGAACATTGTGATGACATGTGTCTTGGAGCACTGTGATGACAAGCGTCATGGAGCATTGTGAATACAGGGGTCATGGAGCATTGGGATGACAAGGGCATGGATCATTGTGATGACAAGGGTCATGGAGCACTGGGCTGAAAATGTTCATGGAGTATTGTGATGACAGGGGTCATGGAGCATTTTGATGACTAGGGAATGGAACATTGTGTGACAAGAGTCCCGGATCATTGTGTTGTCAGGTGTCATGGAGTGTTGTGATGACAGTGGTCATGGAGCATTGTGATGATATTGGCCATGGAGCATTGTGATGAGTACGTCGTGGAGCATTAGGCTGAAAATATTCATGGATTATTGTGAAGACAGGCGTCATGGAGCATTGTGATGACAAGGGAATGGAGCATGGTGATGACAAGGTCCTAGATCATTGTGATGAGAAGACCATGGAGACTTGTGATGATAAGTCTCATGGAGCATTCTGATGAAAAGGGGCATGGAACATTCTGATTACAGGGGTCTTGCAACATTGTGATAACAAGTGCATGGAGCATTGTGATGACAAGGGCATGGAACATTGGTCTAATACGTTTCATGGATTATTGTGATGAGAGATGGAATGGCACATTGTGATGACAAGGGCATGGAGCATTGTGATGACCAGGTCATGCAGTATTGTGAAGACAGGTGTCAGGGAGCATTGTGATGACATATGTAATGGCCCATTGTGATGAAAATGGCATGGAGCATTGTGATGCCAGGTATCATGGAGGATTCTGATCACAATTGTCAAAGAGCATTGTGATGACAAGTGTCATGGAGGATTCTGATGACAAATATAATGGAGCATTGTGATGACAAAGGATTGGAATATTGTGATGACAAGGGTCATTGAGCACTGTGCTGAGAAAGGCATAGAGCATTGTGATGACAAGGGTCAAAGAGCATTGTGATGAAATGTTCATGGAGCATTGTGGATAAAAATGTCACAGAGACTGTTGATGACAAAGGCATGGACAATTGTGATGACAAAGGTCATGAAGCATTGTGATGACTGGAGTCACGGAGCATTGTGATGACAGGGGTCATGGAGCATTGTGATAAAAAGGGCATGGAGCATTGTGATGACAAGGGCATGGAACATTGGTCTAATAAGTTTCATGGATTATTGCGATGACAGTTGGAATGGCACATTGTTATGACAAGGGCATGGAGCATTGTGTTGACCAGATCATGCAGTATTGTGAAGACAGTTGTCAGGTAGCATTGTGATGACATATGTAATGGCCCATTGTGATGACAATGGCATGGAGCATTGTGATGCCAAGGGTCATGGAGGATTCTGAAGACAAATGTAATGGAGCATTGTGATGACAATGGCTTGGGGCATTGTGATGACAAGGGTCAGGGGGCATTGTGCTGACAAGTGCATGGAGAATTGTGATGACAAGGGTCATGGAGCATTCTGGTGACAAGCTTGTGGAGTATTTTGATGACAATGGCATGGAGCATTGTGATGAAAACCATATGGGGCTTTGTAATGAAAAAGGCATGGAGACTTTTCGTTACAGGGTTCAATGAGCATTCTGATGACAAATGTCAGGGAGCATTGTGATGACAATGTATTGAGAATTGTGATGACAAAGGTCATGGAGCATTGTGATGAAAAGGGCATGGAGTATTGTGATGACAAGCATCATGGAGCGTTGTGATGACAAGTGCTATGGAACACTGTGATCACAAGGATTTGGAGCATTGTGATGACAGAGGTCATGGATCATTTTGATTTCAAGGAGCATGGAGCATTGTGATGACAAGGGCATGAAGCAATGTGATCCTGAGTTTCATGGAGGATTGTGATGACAATGGAAATGGAGTATTGTGATGACAAGCGCATAGAGCATTGTGATGACAAGGTCATGTAGCATTTTGCTGACAAAGGCATGAAACATTGTGATGACATGTGTCTTGGAGCACTGTGATGACAAGCGTCACGGAGCATTGTGAATACAGGGGTCATGGAGCATTGGGATGACAAGGGCATGGATCATTGTGATGACAAGGGTCATGGAGCACTGGGCTGAAAATGTTCATGGAGTGTTGTGATGACAGGGGTCATGGAGCATTTTGATGACTAGGGAATGGAACATTGTGTGACAAGAGTCCCGGATCATTGTGTTGTCAGGTGTCATGGAGTGTTGTGATGACAGTGGTCATGGAGCATTGTGATGATATTGGCCATGGAGCATTGTGATGAGTACGTCGTGGAGCATTAGGCTGAAAATATTCATGGATTATTGTGAAGACAGGCGTCATGGAGCATTGTGATGACAAGGGAATGGAGCATGGTGATGACAAGGTCCTAGATCATTGTGATGAGAAGACCATGGAGACTTGTGATGATAAGTCTCATGGAGCATTCTGATGAAAAGGGGCATGGAACATTCTGATTACAGGGGTCTTGCAACATTGTGATAACAAGTGCATGGAGCATTGTGATGACAAGGGCATGGAACATTGGTCTAATACGTTTCATGGATTATTGTGATGAGAGATGGAATGGCACATTGTGATGACAAGGGCATGGAGCATTGTGATGACCAGGTCATGCAGTATTGTGAAGACAGGTGTCAGGGAGCATTGTGATGACATATGTAATGGCCCATTGTGATGAAAATGGCATGGAGCATTGTGATGCCAGGTATCATGGAGGATTCTGATCACAATTGTCAAAGAGCATTGTGATGACAAGTGTCATGGAGGATTCTGATGACAAATATAATGGAGCATTGTGATGACAAAGGATTGGAATATTGTGATGACAAGGGTCATTGAGCACTGTGCTGAGAAAGGCATAGAGCATTGTGATGACAAGGGTCAAAGAGCATTGTGATGAAATGTTCATGGAGCATTGTGGATAAAAATGTCACAGAGACTGTTGATGACAAAGGCATGGACAATTGTGATGACAAAGGTCATGAAGCATTGTGATGACTGGAGTCACGGAGCATTGTGATGACAGGGGTCATGGAGCATTGTGATAAAAAGGGCATGGAGCATTGTGATGACAAGGGCATGGAACATTGGTCTAATAAGTTTCATGGATTATTGCGATGACAGTTGGAATGGCACATTGTTATGACAAGGGCATGGAGCATGGTGTTGACCAGATCATGCAGTATTGTGAAGACAGTTGTCAGGTAGCATTGTGATGACATATGTAATGGCCCATTGTGATGACAATGGCATGGAGCATTGTGATGCCAAGGGTCATGGAGGATTCTGAAGACAAATGTAATGGAGCATTGTGATGACAATGGCTTGGAGCATTGTGATGACAAGGGTCAGGGGGCATTGTGCTGACAAGTGCATGGAGAATTGTGATGACAAGGGTCATGGAGCATTCTGGTGACAAGCTTGTGGAGTATTTTGATGACAATGGCATGGAGCATTGTGATGAAAACCATATGGGGCTTTGTGATGAAAAAGGCATGGAGACTTTTCGTTACAGGGTTCAATGAGCATTCTGATGACAAATGTCAGGGAGCATTGTAATGACAATGTATTGAGAATTGTGATGACAAAGGTCATGGAGCATTGTGATGAAAAGGGCATGGAGTATTGTGATGACAAGCATCATGGAGCGTTGTGATGACAAGTGCTATGGAACACTGTGATCACAAGGATTTGGAGCATTGTGATGACAGAGGTCATGGATCATTTTGATTTCAAGGAGCATGGAGCATTGTGATGACAAGGGCATGAAGCAATGTGATCCTGAGTTTCATGGAGGATTGTGATGACAATGGAAATGGAGTATTGTGATGGCAAGCGCATAGAGCATTGTGATGACAAGGTCATGTAGCATTTTGCTGACAAAGGCATGAAACATTGTGATGACATGTGTCTTGGAGCACTGTGATGACAAGCGTCACGGAGCATTGTGAATACATGGGTCATGGAGCATTGGGATGACAAGGGCATGGATCATTGTGATGACAAGGGTCATGGAGCACTGGGCTGAAAATGTTCATGGAGTGTTGTGATGACAGGGGTCATGGAGCATTTTGATGACTAGGGAATGGAACATTGTGTGACAAGAGTCCCGGATCATTGTGTTGTCAGGTGTCATGGAGTGTTGTGATGACAGTGGTCATGGAGCATTGTGATGATATTGGCCATGGAGCATTGTGATGAGTACGTTGTGGAGCATTAGGCTGAAAATATTCATGGATTATTGTGAAGACAGGGGTCATGGAGCATTGTGATGACAAGGGAATGGAGCATGGTGATGACAAGGTCCTAGAGCATTGTGATGAGAAGACCATGGAGACTTGTGGTGATAAGTCTCATGGAGCATTCTGATGAAAAGGGGCATGGAGCATTGTGATTACTGGGGTCTTGGAGCATTTTGATGACAAGAGCATGGAGCATTGTGATGAGAAGGCCATGAAGCATTCTGATGACATGTGTCATGTAGCTTTTGGATGACAAGGGCATGGAGCATTTTGATGACATGTGTCATGGAGCATTGTGATGACAACGGAATGGAGCATGGTGATGACAAGGTCCTGGGGCATTGTGATGAGAAGACCATGGGACTTCTGATGAGAAGTCTCATGGAGCATTCTGATGAAAAGGAGCATGGAGCATTGTGATTACAGGTGTCTTGGAGCATTGTGATGACTAGGGCATGGAGCATTGTGATGAGAAGGCCATGGAGCATTCTGATGACATGCGTCATGGAGTTTTGTGATGACAAGGGCATGGAGCATTTGTCATTACAGGGATCTTGGAGCATTGTGATGAAAAGTGCATGGATCATTGTTATGAAAATGGCATGGAGCCTTGTCATGACAGTGTTCATGGGGCATTCTGACGACAAGTGTCAGGAAGCATTGTGATTACAAGTGTATTGAGCATTGTGATGACAAAGATCATGGAGCATTGTGATGAGAAGAACATGGATAATTGTGATGATGAGCGTCATGGGGTGTTGTGATGATAAGTGTTATGGAACCTTGTGATCACAAGGGTTTGGAACATTATGATGACAGAGGTCATGGAGAATATTGATTTCATTGTGATGACAATAGCCTGTAGCATTATGATGAAGGGAATGGTGCATTGTGATGACAGTGTTCATGGAGCATTGAGATGAAAAGGGGCATGGAGCATTGTGATTACAAGGGTCTTGGAGCTTTGTGATGAAAAGTGCATGGAGCACTGTGATGAGAAGGCCATAGAACTTTCTGATGACATGCGTCTTGGAGCTTTGTGATGACAAGGGCATGGAGCATTGTGCTTTCAGGGGTCTGGAGCATTGTGATGACAAGTGTCATGGAACCTTGTGATGACTAGGCCGTGGAAAATTTTGATGGCAAGGGTCGTGGTGCATTTTTATGACAGGTGTAATGGAGCATTTTGATGAGAAGGGCATGGAACATTGGTATGAAATGTTTCATGGATTATTGTGATGAGAGTGGGCATGGAGCATTGTGATGACAAGGGCACGGAACACTGTGATAAATGGGTCATGCAGGATTGTAATGACAAGGGCATGGAGCATTATGATGAAAAGTGTCATGGAGCTTTGTGATGACAAGTGCATGGAGCAATGTGATGAGAGGGTTCATGGAGCATTGTGATGACAATGACATGGAGCATTGTGATGCCAAGGGTCATGGAGCTTTGTGATGACAAGTCATGGAGCACTTTGATGACAAGGGCATGGTGCATTGTGCTGAGAAATGCAGGGAGCATTTTGATGACCATGTCATGCAGCAATTTGATAAAAAGTGTTAAGGAACATTTTGATGGCAGGGGTTATAGAACATTGTGATGTCAGGGGTCTTGGAGCTTTGGGATGAAAAGGGTCATGGAGCATTTTGATGACAGGGGTTATGGAAAATTGTGATGTCAGGGGTCATGGAACATTGTGATGATAAGGGGATGTAGCATTGTGATGACAGTGTCCTGGAACATTGTGATTACAGGGATGAGGGAGTATTGTGATGACTAGAGATGGAACATTGTGATATCTCTGGTGAGAGAGCATTTTGATGAGAAGTGCATGGACCATTGTGATTACAAGATTTATGAAGCATAGCAATGACAATGTTGTTGACCGTTGTGATGAAATGTGCGTGGCCCATTGTGATGACTATGTTCATTGAGCATTGTTCTGACAAAGAAATGGAGCTTTGTGATGACAAGGGCATGGAGCATTGTGATTACATGGGTCATGGAGCATTTTGATGACAATGGTGTCGAGCATTTTGATGAGAAGGCCATGGATAATTGTGATGATGCGCGTCATGGAGCACAGTAATGACAAGGGGTATGGAGCATTGTGATGACAGTGGCCATGGAGAAATGTGATGACAAGTGTCATGGAGCATTCTGATGACAAGCTTGTGGAGTATTGTGACGACAATGGCTTGGAGCATTGTGATGAAAAGCGCATGGAGCATTGTGATGAAAAATGCATGAAGCCATTTCATGACAGGTTTCAAGGAGCATTCTGATGACAAGTGTCAGGGAACATTGTGATGACATGTGTATTGAAAATTGTGATGAAAAAGATCATGGAGCATTTTGACAAAAAGGGCATAGAGTATTGTGATGACAGGCATCATGGAGCGTTGTGATGACAAGTGTTATGGAACATTGTGATCACAAGGGTTTGGAGCATTGTGATGATAGAAGTCATGGATCATTTTGTTTTCAAGGAGCATGCAGCATTGTGATGACAAGGGCATGAAGCAATGTGATCCCAAGGTTCATGGATGATTGTGATGACAATGCTAAGGGAGTATTGTGATGACAAGCAAATGGAGCATTTTGATGGCAAGGTCATGTAGCATTTTGCTGACACAGGCATGGAGCATTGTGATGATAAGAGTCATAGAGCACTTTGATGAGAAGCATCACGGATCATTGTGATTACAGGGGTCATGGAGCATTGGGATGGCAAGGGCATGGATCATTGTGATGACAAGTGTCATGGAGCATTGGGCGGAAAATATTAATGGAGCATTGTGATGACTAGGGAATGGAGCATTGTGATGACTAGAGTCCCGGATCACTGTGTTGTCAGGGGTCATGGAGCGTTGTGATGACAGTGGTCATGGAGCATTGTGATGATAGGGATCATGAAGCATTGTGATGAGAAGTTCCTGGAGAATTGGACTGAAAATGTTCAGGAAGTATTGTGAGGACAGGGGTCATGGAGCATTGTGATGACAAGGGAATGGAGCACTGTGATGAAAGGTTCCTGGAGCACTGTGATGAGGAGACCATGGAGCCTCGTAATAAGAAGTCTCATGGAGCATTCTGATGAAAAGTGGCATGGAGTATTGTGATTACAGGGGTCTTGGAGCATTGTGATGACAAGGGCATGGAGCATTGTGATTACTGGTGTCTTGGAGCATTGTGATGAAATTGGCATGGATCATTGTTATGAAAATGGTATGGAGCCTTGTCATGACAGGGTTCCAGGAGCATACTGATGAGAAGTGTCAGGGAGCATTGTGATGACATGTGTATAGAGCATTGTGATGACAAAGGTCATGGAGCACTGTGATGAGAAGACAATGGATAACTGTGATGATGAGCTTCATGGGGCCTTGTGATGATAAGTGTTATGGAACATTGTGATCACAAGGATTTGGAGCATTGTGATGAGATAGATCATCGAATATTTTGATTTCATTGTGATGACAATAGCCTGAAGCATTATGATGATGGTCATGGTGCATTTTGATGACAGGGTTCATGGAGCATTGAGATGCAAAGGGGCATGGAACATTGTGATTAGAGGGTTCATGGAGCATTGTGATGACAATGGCATGGAGCATTGAGATGCCAATTGTCATGGAGCTTTGTGATGACAAAGGTCATGGAGCATTTTGATGACAAGGGCGTGGTACATTGTGATAAGAAGGGCAGGGAGCATTGTGATGACAGGGTCATAGAGCAATTTGATGAAAAGTGTCATGGAATATTTTAATGACAGGGGTTATGGAACATTGTGATGTCAGGGTTCATGGAGCATTTTGATGAAAAGGATCATGGAGAATTATTATGACAGGGGTTATGGAACATTGTGATGTCAGGGGTCATTGAGCATTTTGAGGAAAAGTGTTATGGAGCATTATGATGACAGGGTTTATGGAACATTGTGATGTCAGGGGTCACCGAACTTTGTGATGATATGTGCATGTAGCATTGCAAAGACAAATGTCATGGAACATTGTGATGACAGGTGTGAGGGAGTATTGTCATGAATAGTGCTGTAACATTGTGATATAATTGGTGAGAAAGCATTTTGATGAGAAGTGCATGGAGAATTGTGATGACAAGTTTTATGGAGCATCGTGGTGACAAGATTGTGGAGCACTGTGATGAGAAGCGCAGGGTGCATTGTGATGACATGGGTCATGGAGCATTGATCTGACAAGCGCATGGAGCTTTGTGATGAGAAGGGTCATGGAGCATTGTGCTGAGAAAGGCATAGAACATTGTGATGACAAGGGTCAAAGAGCATTGTGATGAAAAGTTATTGGACCATTTTGGTTAAATATGTCACAGAGACTGTTGATGACGAGGGCATGGACCATTGTGATGAAAAAGGTCATGAATCAT
>NW_028294184.1:0-39629 GCF_964341445.2 Mesoplodon mirus | reverse complement strand
GAGAAGCTGTAGAGAGAGATTCGCAATGAATCGAACTAATGAATATGCTTGAAATAAATAGCGAACCAATGGAACAATAAACAGGTACGATGCTGCTTCTATCATATTAGCATTAGCAACGAGAAATAGTTATTACCGTATTAGAGAGAGATTCGCAATGAATCGAACTAAAGAGTAGCTTGAAATAAATAGCGAACCAATGGAACAATAAACAGTACAACCGTATTGTAGAGAGTCTTTGAAACGAGAAGCTGGAGAGAGAGATTCGCAATGAATCGAACTAAAGAGTAGCTTGAAATAAATAACGAACCAATGGAACAATAAACAGGTACGATGCTGCTTCTATCATATTAGCATAAGCAACGAGAAACATAGTTATTACCGTATTTGTAGAGAGTCTTTGAAACGAGAAGCTGTAGAGAGAGATTCGCAATGAATCGAACTAAAGAACAGCTTGAAATAAATAGCGAACCAATGGAACAATAAACAGGTACGATGCTGCTTCTATCATATTAGCATAAGCAACGAGAAACATAGTTATTACCGTATTTGTAGAGAGTCTTTGAAACGAGAAGCTGTAGAGAGAGATTCGCAATGAATCGAACTAAAGAATAGCTTGAAATAAATAACGAACCAATGGAACAATAAACAGGTACGATGCTGCTTCTATCATATTAGCATAAGCAACGAGAAACATAGTTATTACCGTATTTGTAGAGAGTCTTTGAAACGAGAAGCTGTAGAGAGAGATTCGCAATGAATCGAACTAAAGAATAGCTTGAAATAAATAACGAACCAATGGAACAATAAACAGGTACGATGCTGCTTCTATCATATTAGCATAAGCAACGAGAAACATAGTTATTACCGTATTTGTAGAGAGTCTTTGAAACGAGAAGCTGTAGAGAGAGATTCGCAATGAATCGAACTAAAGAGTAGCTTGAAATAAATAGCGAACCAATGGAACAATAAACAGGTACGATGCTGCTTCTATCATATTAGCATAAGCAACGAGAAACATAGTTATTACCGTATTTGTAGAGAGTCTTTGAAACGAGAAGCTGTAGAGAGAGATTCGCAATGAATCGAACTAAAGAGTAGCTTGAAATAAATAGCGAACCAATGGAACAATAAACAGGTACGATGCTGCTTCTATCATATTAGCATTAGCAACGAGAAACATAGTTATTACCGTATTTGTAGAGAGTCTTTGAAACGAGAAGCTGGAGAGAGAGATTCGCAATGAATCGAACTAAAGAATAGCTTGAAATAAATAACGAACCAATGGAACAATAAACAGGTACGATGCTGCTTCTATCATATTAGCATTAGCAACGAGAAACATAGTTATTACCGTATTTGTAGAGAGTCTTTGAAACGAGAAGCTGGAGAGAGAGATTCGCAATGAATCGAACTAATGAATAGCTTGAAATAAATAACGAACCAATGGAACAATAAACAGGTACGATGCTGCTTCTATCATATTAGCATAAGCAACGAGAAACATAGTTATTACCGTATTTGTAGAGAGTCTTTGAAACGAGAAGCTGTAGAGAGAGATTCGCAATGAATCGAACTAAAGAACAGCTTGAAATAAATAGCGAACCAATGGAACAATAAACAGGTACGATGCTGCTTCTATCATATTAGCATAAGCAACGAGAAACATAGTTATTACCGTATTTGTAGAGAGTCTTTGAAACGAGAAGCTGTAGAGAGAGATTCGCAATGAATCGAACTAAAGAATAGCTTGAAATAAATAACGAACCAATGGAACAATAAACAGGTACGATGCTGCTTCTATCATATTAGCATAAGCAACGAGAAACATAGTTATTACCGTATTTGTAGAGAGTCTTTGAAACGAGAAGCTGTAGAGAGAGATTCGCAATGAATCGAACTAATGAATAGCTTGAAATAAATAGCGAACCAATGGAACAATAAACAGGTACGATGCTGCTTCTATCATATTAGCATTAGCAACGAGAAACATAGTTATTACCGTATTTGTAGAGAGTCTTTGAAACGAGAAGCTGGAGAGAGAGATTCGCAATGAATCGAACTAAAGAATAGCTTGAAATAAATAACGAACCAATGGAACAATAAACAGGTACGATGCTGCTTCTATCATATTAGCATTAGCAACGAGAAACATAGTTATTACCGTATTTGTAGAGAGTCTTTGAAACGAGAAGCTGGAGAGAGAGATTCGCAATGAATCGAACTAATGAATAGCTTGAAATAAATAACGAACCAATGGAACAATAAACAGGTACGATGCTGCTTCTATCATATTAGCATAAGCAACGAGAAACATAGTTATTACCGTATTTGTAGAGAGTCTTTGAAACGAGAAGCTGGAGAGAGAGATTCGCAATGAATCGAACTAAAGAACAGCTTGAAATAAATAGCGAACCAATGGAACAATAAACAGGTACGATGCTGCTTCTATCATATTAGCATAAGCAACGAGAAACATAGTTATTACCGTATTTGTAGAGAGTCTTTGAAACGAGAAGCTGTAGAGAGAGATTCGCAATGAATCGAACTAAAGAATAGCTTGAAATAAATAACGAACCAATGGAACAATAAACAGGTACGATGCTGCTTCTATCATATTAGCATAAGCAACGAGAAACATAGTTATTACCGTATTTGTAGAGAGTCTTTGAAACGAGAAGCTGTAGAGAGAGATTCGCAATGAATCGAACTAAAGAATAGCTTGAAATAAATAACGAACCAATGGAACAATAAACAGGTACGATGCTGCTTCTATAATATTAGCATAAGCAACGAGAAACATAGTTATTACCGTATTTGTAGAGAGTCTTTGAAACGAGAAGCTGTAGAGAGAGATTCGCAATGAATCGAACTAAAGAGTAGCATGAAATAAATAACGAACCAATGGAACAATAAACAGGTACGATGCTGCTTCTATCATATTAGCATAAGCAACGAGAAACATAGTTATTACCGTATTTGTAGAGAGTCTTTGAAACGAGAAGCTGTAGAGAGAGATTCGCAATGAATCGAACTAATGAATAGCTTGAAATAAATAACGAACCAATGGAACAATAAACAGGTACGATGCTGCTTCTATCATATTAGCATAAGCAACGAGAAACATAGTTATTACCGTATTTGTAGAGAGTCTTTGAAACGAGAAGCTGTGGAGAGAGATTCGCAATGAATCGAACTAAAGAGTAGCATGAAATAAATAACGAACCAATGGAACAATAAACAGGTACGATGCTGCTTCTATCATATTAGCATAAGCAACGAGAAACATAGTTATTACCGTATTTGTAGAGAGTCTTTGAAACGAGAAGATGGAGAGAGAGATTCGCAATGAATCCAACTAAAGAGTAGCATGAAATAAATAACGAACCAATGGAACGATAAACAGGTACGATGCTGCTTCTATAATATTAGCATTAGCAACGAGAAGCATAGTTATTACCGTATTTGTAGAGAGTCTTTGAAACGAGAAGCTGTAGAGAGAGAGATTCGCAATGAATCGAGCTAAAGAGTAGCTTGAAATAAATAACGAACCAATGGAACAATAAACAGGTACGATGCTGCTTCTATAATATTAGCATTAGCAACGAGAAACATAGTTATTACCGTATTTGTAGAGAGTCTTTGAAACGAGAAGCTGTAGAGAGAGATTCGCAATGAATCGAACTAAAGAGTAGCTTGAAATAAATAACGAACCAATGGAACAATAAACAGGTACGATGCTGCTTCTATCATATTAGCATAAGCAACGAGAAACATAGTTATTACCGTATTTGTAGAGAGTCTTTGAAACGAGAAGCTGTAGAGAGAGATTCGCAATGAATCGAACTAAAAAGTAGCTTGAAATAAATAGCGAACCAATGGAACAATAAACAGGTACGATGCTGCTTCTATCATATTAGCATTAGCAACGAGAAGCATAGTTATTACCGTATTTGTAGAGAGTCTTTGAAACGAGAAGCTGTAGAGAGAGATTCGCAATGAATCGAACTAAAGAGTAGCTTGAAATAAATAGCGAACCAATGGAACAATAAACAGGTACGATGCTGCTTCTATCATATTAGCATAAGCAACGAGAAACATAGTTATTACCGTATTTGTAGAGAGTCTTTGAAACGAGAAGCTGGAGAGAGAGATTCGCAATGAATCGAACTAAAGAGTAGCTTGAAATAAATAACGAACCAATGGAACAATAAACAGGTACGATGCTGCTTCTATCATATTAGCATAAGCAACGAGAAACATAGTTATTACCGTATTTGTAGAGAGTCTTTGAAACGAGAAGCTGTAGAGAGAGATTCGCAATGAATCGAACTAAAGAACAGCTTGAAATAAATAGCGAACCAATGGAACAATAAACAGGTACGATGCTGCTTCTATCATATTAGCATAAGCAACGAGAAACATAGTTATTACCGTATTTGTAGAGAGTCTTTGAAACGAGAAGCTGTAGAGAGAGATTCGCAATGAATCGAACTAAAGAATAGCTTGAAATAAATAACGAACCAATGGAACAATAAACAGGTACGATGCTGCTTCTATCATATTAGCATAAGCAACGAGAAACATAGTTATTACCGTATTTGTAGAGAGTCTTTGAAACGAGAAGCTGTAGAGAGAGATTCGCAATGAATCGAACTAAAGAACAGCTTGAAATAAATAGCGAACCAATGGAACAATAAACAGGTACGATGCTGCTTCTATCATATTAGCATAAGCAACGAGAAACATAGTTATTAGCGTATTTGTAGAGAGTCTTTGAAACGAGAAGCTGTAGAGAGAGATTCGCAATGAATCGAACTAAAGAATAGCTTGAAATAAATAACGAACCAATGGAACAATAAACAGGTACGATGCTGCTTCTATCATATTAGCATAAGCAACGAGAAACATAGTTATTACCGTATTTGTAGAGAGTCTTTGAAACGAGAAGCTGTAGAGAGAGATTCGCAATGAATCGAACTAAAGAATAGCTTGAAATAAATAACGAACCAATGGAACAATAAACAGGTACGATGCTGCTTCTATCATATTAGCATAAGCAACGAGAAACATAGTTATTACCGTATTTGTAGAGAGTCTTTGAAACGAGAAGCTGTAGAGAGAGATTCGCAATGAATCGAACTAAAGAGTAGCATGAAATAAATAACGAACCAATGGAACAATAAACAGGTACGATGCTGCTTCTATCATATTAGCATAAGCAACGAGAAACATAGTTATTACCGTATTTGTAGAGAGTCTTTGAAACGAGAAGCTGTAGAGAGAGATTCGCAATGAATCGAACTAATGAATAGCTTGAAATAAATAACGAACCAATGGAACAATAAACAGGTACGATGCTGCTTCTATCATATTAGCATAAGCAACGAGAAACATAGTTATTACCGTATTTTTAGAGAGTCTTTGAAACGAGAAGCTGTAGAGAGAGATTCGCAATGAATCGAACTAAAGAGTAGCATGAAATAAATAACGAACCAATGGAACAATAAACAGGTACGATGCTGCTTCTATCATATTAGCATAAGCAACGAGAAACATAGTTATTACCGTATTTGTAGAGAGTCTTTGAAACGAGAAGCTGTAGAGAGAGATTCGCAATGAATCGAACTAATGAATAGCTTGAAATAAATAACGAACCAATGGAACAATAAACAGGTACGATGCTGCTTCTATCATATTAGCATAAGCAACGAGAAACATAGTTATTACCGTATTTGTAGAGAGTCTTTGAAACGAGAAGCTGTGGAGAGAGATTCGCAATGAATCGAACTAAAGAGTAGCATGAAATAAATAACGAACCAATGGAACAATAAACAGGTACGATGCTGCTTCTATCATATTAGCATAAGCAACGAGAAACATAGTTATTACCGTATTTGTAGAGAGTCTTTGAAACGAGAAGCTGGAGAGAGAGATTCGCAATGAATCGAACTAAAGAGTAGCATGAAATAAATAACGAACCAATGGAACAATAAACAGGTACGATGCTGCTTCTATAATATTAGCATTAGCAACGAGAAACATAGTTATTACCGTATTTGTAGAGAGTCTTTGAAACGAGAAGCTGTAGAGAGAGATTCGCAATGAATCGAACTAAAGAATAGCTTGAAATAAATAACGAACCAATGGAACAATAAACAGGTACGATGCTGCTTCTATCATATTAGCATAAGCAACGAGAAACATAGTTATTACCGTATTTATAGAGAGTCTTTGAAACGAGAAGCTGTAGAGAGAGATTCGCAATGAATCGAACTAAAGAGTAGCTTGAAATAAATAACGAACCAATGGAACAATAAACAGGTACGATGCTGCTTCTATCATATTAGCATAAGCAACGAGAAACATAGTTATTACCGTATTTGTAGAGAGTCTTTGAAACGAGAAGCTGTAGAGAGAGATTCGCAATGAATCGAACTAAAGAATAGCTTGAAATAAATAACGAACCAATGGAACAATAAACAGGTACGATGCTGCTTCTATCATATTAGCATAAGCAACGAGAAACATAGTTATTACCGTATTTGTAGAGAGTCTTTGAAACGAGAAGCTGTGGAGAGAGATTCGCAATGAATCGAACTAAAGAATAGCTTGAAATAAATAACGAACCAATGGAACAATAAACAGGTACGATGTTGCTTCTATCATATTAGCATTAGCAACGAGAAACATAGTTATTACCGTATTTGTAGAGAGTCTTTGAAACGAGAAGCTGTAGAGAGAGATTCGCAATGAATCGAACTAAAGAGTAGCATGAAATAAATAACGAACCAATGGAACAATAAACAGGTACGATGCTGCTTCTATCATATTAGCATAAGCAACGAGAAACATAGTTATTACCGTATTTGTAGAGAGTCTTTGAAACGAGAAGCTGTAGAGAGAGATTCGCAATGAATCGAACTAAAGAATAGCTTGAAATAAATAACGAACCAATGGAACAATAAACAGGTACGATGCTGCTTCTATCATATTAGCATTAGCAACGAGAAACATAGTTATTACCGTATTTGTAGAGAGTCTTTGAAACGAGAAGCTGTAGAGAGAGATTTGCAATGAATCGAACTAAAGAATAGCTTGAAATAAATAACGAACCAATGGAACAATAAACAGGTACGATGCTGCTTCTATCATATTAGCATAAGCAAACGAGAAACATAGTTATTACCGTATTTGTAGAGAGTCTTTGAAACGAGAAGCTGTGGAGAGAGATTCGCAATGAATCGAACTAAAGAATAGCATGAAATAAATAACGAACCAATGGAACAATAAACAGGTACGATGCTGCTTCTATAATATTAGCATAAGCAACGAGAAACATAGTTATTACCGTATTTGTAGAGAGTCTTTGAAACGAGAAGCTGTAGAGAGAGATTCGCAATGAATCGAACTAAAGAATAGCTTGAAATAAATAACGAACCAATGGAACAATAAACAGGTACGATGCTGCTTCTATCATATTAGCATAAGCAACGAGAAACATAGTTATTACCGTATTTGTAGAGAGTCTTTGAAACGAGAAGCTGTAGAGAGAGATTCGCAATGAATCGAACTAAAGAATAGCTTGAAATAAATAACGAACCAATGGAACAATAAACAGGTACGATGCTGCTTCTATCATATTAGCATAAGCAACGAGAAACATAGTTATTACCGTATTTGTAGAGAGTCTTTGAAACGAGAAGCTGTAGAGAGAGATTCGCAATGAATCGAACTAAAGAGTAGCATGAAATGAATAACGAACCAATGGAACAATAAACAGGTACGATGCTGCTTCTATCATATTAGCATAAGCAACGAGAAACATAGTTATTACCGTATTTGTAGAGAGTCTTTGAAACGAGAAGCTGTAGAGAGAGATTCGCAATGAATCGAACTAAAGAATAGCATGAAATAAATAACGAACCAATGGAACAATAAACAGGTACGATGCTGCTTCTATCATATTAGCATAAGCAACGAGAAACATAGTTATTACCGTATTTGTAGAGAGTCTTTGAAACGAGAAGCTGTAGAGAGAGATTCGCAATGAATCGAACTAAAGAGTAGCATGAAATGAATAACGAACCAATGGAACAATAAACAGGTACGATGCTGCTTCTATCATATTAGCATAAGCAACGAGAAACATAGTTATTACCGTATTTGTAGAGAGTCTTTGAAACGAGAAGCTGTAGAGAGAGATTCGCAATGAATCGAACTAAAGAATAGCATGAAATAAATAACGAACCAATGGAACAATAAACAGGTACGATGCTGCTTCTATCATATTAGCATTAGCAACGAGAAACATAGTTATTACCGTATTTGTAGAGAGTCTTTGAAACGAGAAGCTGTAGAGAGAGATTCGCAATGAATCGAACTAAAGAATAGCTTGAAATAAATAGCGAACCAATGGAACAATAAACAGGTACGATGCTGCTTCTATCATATTAGCATAAGCAACGAGAAACATAGTTATTACCGTATTTGTAGAGAGTCTTTGAAACGAGAAGCTGTAGAGAGAGATTCGCAATGAATCGAACTAAAGAATAGCATGAAATAAATAGCGAACCAATGGAACAATAAACAGGTACGATGCTGCTTCTATCATATTAGCATAAGCAACGAGAAACATAGTTATTACCGTATTTGTAGAGAGTCTTTGAAACGAGAAGCTGGAGAGAGAGATTCGCAATGAATCGAACTAAAGAGTAGCTTGAAATAAATAACGAACCAATGGAACAATAACAGGTACGATGCTGCTTCTATCATATTAGCATAAGCAACGAGAAACATAGTTATTACCGTATTTGTAGAGAGTCTTTGAAACGAGAAGCTGTAGAGAGAGATTCGCAATGAATCGAACTAAAGAGTAGCTTGAAATAAATAACGAACCAATGGAACAATAAACAGGTACGATGCTGCTTCTATCATATTAGCATAAGCAACGAGAAACATAGTTATTACCGTATTTGTAGAGAGTCTTTGAAACGAGAAGCTGTAGAGAGAGATTCGCAATGAATCGAACTAAAGAATAGCTTGAAATAAATAACGAACCAATGGAACAATAAACAGGTACGATGCTGCTTCTATCATATTAGCATAAGCAACGAGAAACATAGTTATTACCGTATTTGTAGAGAGTCTTTGAAACGAGAAGCTGTGGAGAGAGATTCGCAATGAATCGAACTAAAGAATAGCTTGAAATAAATAACGAACCAATGGAACAATAAACAGGTACGATGCTGCTTCTATGATATTAGCATTAGCAACGAGAAACATAGTTATTACCGTATTTGTAGAGAGTCTTTGAAACGAGAAGCTGTAGAGAGAGATTCGCAATGAATCGAACTAAAGAGTAGCATGAAATAAATAACGAACCAATGGAACAATAAACAGGTACGATGCTGCTTCTATCATATTAGCATAAGCAACGAGAAACATAGTTATTACCGTATTTGTAGAGAGTCTTTGAAACGAGAAGCTGTAGAGAGAGATTCGCAATGAATCGAACTAAAGAATAGCTTGAAATAAATAACGAACCAATGGAACAATAAACAGGTACGATGCTGCTTCTATCATATCAGCATTAGCAACGAGAAACATAGTTATTACCGTATTTGTAGAGAGTCTTTGAAACGAGAAGCTGTAGAGAGAGATTTGCAATGAATCGAACTAAAGAATAGCTTGAAATAAATACGAACCAATGGAACAATAAACAGGTACGATGCTGCTTCTATCATATTAGCATAAGCAACGAGAAACATAGTTATTACCGTATTTGTAGAGAGTCTTTGAAACGAGAAGCTGTGGAGAGAGATTCGCAATGAATCGAACTAAAGAATAGCATGAAATAAATAACGAACCAATGGAACAATAAACAGGTACGATGCTGCTTCTATAATATTAGCATAAGCAACGAGAAACATAGTTATTACCGTATTTGTAGATGGTCTTTGAAACGAGAAGCTGTAGAGAGAGATTCGCAATGAATCGAACTAAAGAATAGCTTGAAATAAATAACGAACCAATGGAACAATAAACAGGTACGATGCTGCTTCTATCATATTAGCATAAGCAACGAGAAACATAGTTATTACCGTATTTGTAGAGAGTCTTTGAAACGAGAAGCTGTAGAGAGAGATTCGCAATGAATCGAACTAAAGAATAGCTTGAAATAAATAACGAACCAATGGAACAATAAACAGGTACGATGCTGCTTCTATCATATTAGCATAAGCAACGAGAAACATAGTTATTACCGTATTTGTAGAGAGTCTTTGAAACGAGAAGCTGTAGAGAGAGATTCGCAATGAATCGAACTAAAGAGTAGCATGAAATGAATAACGAACAATGGAACAATAAACAGGTACGATGCTGCTTCTATCATATTAGCATAAGCAACGAGAAACATAGTTATTACCGTATTTGTAGAGAGTCTTTGAAACGAGAAGCTGTAGAGAGAGATTCGCAATGAATCGAACTAAAGAATAGCATGAAATAAATAACGAACCAATGGAACAATAAACAGGTACGATGCTGCTTCTATCATATTAGCATTAGCAACGAGAAACATAGTTATTACCGTATTTGTAGAGAGTCTTTGAAACGAGAAGCTGTAGAGAGAGATTCGCAATGAATCGAACTAAAGAATAGCTTGAAATAAATAGCGAACCAATGGAACAATAAACAGGTACGATGCTGCTTCTATCATATTAGCATAAGCAACGAGAAACATAGTTATTACCGTATTTGTAGAGAGTCTTTGAAACGAGAAGCTGTAGAGAGAGATTCGCAATGAATCGAACTAAAGAATAGCATGAAATAAATAGCGAACCAATGGAACAATAAACAGGTACGATGCTGCTTCTATCATATTAGCATAAGCAACGAGAAACATAGTTATTACCGTATTTGTAGAGAGTCTTTGAAACGAGAAGCTGGAGAGAGAGATTCGCAATGAATCGAACTAAAGAATAGCATGAAATGAATAACGAACCAATGGAACAATAAACAGGTACGATGCTGCTTCTATCATATTAGCATAAGCAACGAGAAACATAGTTATTACCGTATTTGTAGAGAGTCTTTGAAAACGAGAAGCTGGAGAGAGAGATTCGCAATGAATCGAACTAAAGAGTAGCATGAAATAAATAACGAACCAATGGAACAATAAACAGGTACGATGCTGCTTCTATCATATTAGCATAAGCAACGAGAAACATAGTTATTACCGTATTTGTAGAGAGTCTTTGAAACGAGAAGCTGGAGAGAGAGATTCGCAATGAATCGAACTAAAGAATAGCTTGAAATGAATAACGAACCAATGGAACAATAAACAGGTACGATGCTGCTTCTATCATATTAGCATTAGCAACGAGAAACATAGTTATTACCGTATTTGTAGAGAGTCTTTGAAACGAGAAGCTGGAGAGAGAGATTCGCAATGAATCGAACTAAAGAATAGCATGAAATAAATAGCGAACCAATGGAACAATAAACAGGTACGATGCTGCTTCTATCATATTAGCATAAGCAACGAGAAACATAGTTATTACCGTATTTGTAGAGAGTCTTTGAAACGAGAAGCTGTGGAGAGAGATTCGCAATGAATCGAACTAAAGAATAGCTTGAAATAAATAACGAACCAATGGAACAATAAAAGGTACGATGCTGCTTCTATCATATTAGCATAAGCAACGAGAAACATAGTTATTACTGTATTTGTAGAGAGTCTTTGAAACGAGAAGCTGTAGAGAGAGATTCGCAATGAATCGAACTAAAGAGTAGCTTGAAATAAATAACGAACCAATGGAACAATAAACAGGTACGATGCTGCTTCTATAATACTAGCATAAGCAACGAGAAACATAGTTATTACCGTATTTGTAGAGAGTCTTTGAAACGAGAAGCTGGAGAGAGAGATTCGCAATGAATCGAACTAAAGAGTAGCTTGAAATAAATAACGAACCAATGGAACAATAAACAGGTACGATGCTGCTTCTATCATATTAGCATTAGCAACGAGAAACATAGTTATTACCGTATTTGTAGAGAGTCTTTGAAACGAGAAGCTGGAGAGAGAGATGCGCAATGAATCGAACTAAAGAGTAGCTTGAAATAAATAACGAACCAATGGAACAATAAACAGGTATGATGCTGCTTCTATCATATTAGCATAAGCAACGAGAAACATAGTTATTACCGTATTTGTAGAGAGTCTTTGAAACGAGAAGCTGTAGAGAGAGATTCGCAATGAATCGAACTAAAGAATAGCTTGAAATAAATAACGAACCAATGGAACAATAAACAGGTACGATGCTGCTTCTATCATATTAGCATAAGCAACGAGAAACATAGTTATTACCGTATTTGTAGAGAGTCTTTGAAACGAGAAGCTGTAGAGAGAGATTCGCAATGAATCGAACTAAAGAATAGCATGAAATAAATAACGAACCAATGGAACAATAAACAGGTACGATGCTGCTTCTATCATATTAGCATAAGCAACGAGAAACATAGTTATTACCGTATTTGTAGAGAGTCTTTGAAACGAGAAGCTGGAGAGAGAGATTCGCAATGAATCGAACTAAAGAATAGCATGAAATGAATAACGAACCAATGGAACAATAAACAGGTACGATGCTGCTTCTATCATATTAGCATAAGCAACGAGAAACATAGTTATTACCGTATTTGTAGAGAGTCTTTGAAACGAGAAGCTGGAGAGAGAGATTCGCAATGAATCGAACTAAAGAGTAGCATGAAATAAATAACGAACCAATGGAACAATAAACAGGTACGATGCTGCTTCTATCATATTAGCATAAGCAACGAGAAACATAGTTATTACCGTATTTGTAGAGAGTCTTTAAAACGAGAAGCTGGAGAGAGAGATTCGCAATGAATCGAACTAAAGAATAGCTTGAAATGAATAACGAACCAATGGAACAATAAACAGGTACGATGCTGCTTCTATCATATTAGCATTAGCAACGAGAAACATAGTTGTTACCGTATTTGTAGAGAGTCTTTGAAACGAGAAGCTGGAGAGAGAGATTCGCAATGAATCGAACTAAAGAATAGCATGAAATAAATAGCGAACCAATGGAACAATAAACAGGTACGATGCTGCTTCTATCATATTAGCATAAGCAACGAGAAACATAGTTATTACCGTATTTGTAGAGAGTCTTTGAAACGAGAAGCTGTGGAGAGAGATTCGCAATGAATTGAACTAAAGAATAGCTTGAAATAAATAACGAACCAATGGAACAATAAACAGGTACGATGCTGCTTCTATCATATTAGCATAAGCAACGAGAAACATAGTTATTACTGTATTTGTAGAGAGTCTTTGAAACGAGAAGCTGTAGAGAGAGATTCGCAATGAATCGAACTAAAGAGTAGCTTGAAATAAATAACGAACCAATGGAACAATAAACAGGTACGATGCTGCTTCTATAATATTAGCATAAGCAACGAGAAACATAGTTATTACCGTATTTGTAGAGAGTCTTTGAAACGAGAAGCTGGAGAGAGAGATTCGCAATGAATCGAACTAAAGAGTAGCTTGAAATAAATAACGAACCAATGGAACAATAAACAGGTACGATGCTGCTTCTATCATATTAGCATTAGCAACGAGAAACATAGTTATTACCGTATTTGTAGAGAGTCTTTGAAACGAGAAGCTGGAGAGAGAGATTCGCAATGAATCGAACTAAAGAGTAGCTTGAAATAAATAACGAACCAATGGAACAATAAACAGGTATGATGCTGCTTCTATCATATTAGCATAAGCAACGAGAAACATAGTTATTACCGTATTTGTAGAGAGTCTTTGAAACGAGAAGCTATAGAGAGAGATTCGCAATGAATCGAACTAAAGAATAGCTTGAAATAAATAACGAACCAATGGAACAATAAACAGGTACGATGCTGCTTCTATCATATTAGCATAAGCAACGAGAAACATAGTTATTACCGTATTTGTAGAGAGTCTTTGAAACGAGAAGCTGTAGAGAGAGATTCGCAATGAATCGAACTAAAGAATAGCATGAAATAAATAACGAACCAATGGAACAATAAACAGGTACGATGCTGCTTCTATCATATTAGCATAAGCAACGAGAAACATAGTTATTACCGTATTTGTAGAGAGTCTTTGAAACGAGAAGCTGGAGAGAGAGATTCGCAATGAATCGAACTAAAGAGTAGCATGAAATAAATAACGAACCAATGGAACAATAAACAGGTACGATGCTGCTTCTATCATATTAGCATAAGCAACGAGAAACATAGTTATTACCGTATTTGTAGAGAGTCTTTAAAACGAGAAGCTGGAGAGAGAGATTCGCAATGAATCGAACTAAAGAATAGCTTGAAATGAATAACGAACCAATGGAACAATAAACAGGTACGATGCTGCTTCTATCATATTAGCATTAGCAACGAGAAACATAGTTGTTACCGTATTTGTAGAGAGTCTTTGAAACGAGAAGCTGGAGAGAGAGATTCGCAATGAATCGAACTAAAGAATAGCATGAAATAAATAGCGAACCAATGGAACAATAAACAGGTACGATGCTGCTTCTATCATATTAGCATAAGCAACGAGAAACATAGTTATTACCGTATTTGTAGAGAGTCTTTGAAACGAGAAGCTGTGGAGAGAGATTCGCAATGAATCGAACTAAAGAGTAGCTTGAAATAAATAACGAACCAATGGAACAATAAACAGGTATGATGCTGCTTCTATCATATTAGCATAAGCAACGAGAAACATAGTTATTACCGTATTTGTAGAGAGTCTTTGAAACGAGAAGCTGTAGAGAGAGATTCGCAATGAATCGAACTAAAGAATAGCTTGAAATAAATAACGAACCAATGGAACAATAAACAGGTACGATGCTGCTTCTATCATATTAGCATAAGCAACGAGAAACATAGTTATTACCGTATTTGTAGAGAGTCTTTGAAACGAGAAGCTGTAGAGAGAGATTCGCAATGAATCGAACTAAAGAATAGCATGAAATAAATAACGAACCAATGGAACAATAAACAGGTACGATGCTGCTTCTATCATATTAGCATAAGCAACGAGAAACATAGTTATTACCGTATTTGTAGAGAGTCTTTGAAACGAGAAGCTGGAGAGAGAGATTCGCAATGAATCGAACTAAAGAATAGCATGAAATGAATAACGAACCAATGGAACAATAAACAGGTACGATGCTGCTTCTATCATATTAGCATAAGCAACGAGAAACATAGTTATTACCGTATTTGTAGAGAGTCTTTGAAACGAGAAGCTGGAGAGAGAGATTCGCAATGAATCGAACTAAAGAGTAGCATGAAATAAATAACGAACCAATGGAACAATAAACAGGTACGATGCTGCTTCTATCATATTAGCATAAGCAACGAGAAACATAGTTATTACCGTATTTGTAGAGAGTCTTTAAAACGAGAAGCTGGAGAGAGAGATTCGCAATGAATCGAACTAAAGAATAGCTTGAAATGAATAACGAACCAATGGAACAATAAACAGGTACGATGCTGCTTCTATCATATTAGCATTAGCAACGAGAAACATAGTTGTTACCGTATTTGTAGAGAGTCTTTGAAACGAGAAGCTGGAGAGAGAGATTCGCAATGAATCGAACTAAAGAATAGCATGAAATAAATAGCGAACCAATGGAACAATAAACAGGTACGATGCTGCTTCTATCATATTAGCATAAGCAACGAGAAACATAGTTATTACCGTATTTGTAGAGAGTCTTTGAAACGAGAAGCTGTGGAGAGAGATTCGCAATGAATCGAACTAAAGAATAGCTTGAAATAAATAACGAACCAATGGAACAATAAACAGGTACGATGCTGCTTCTATCATATTAGCATAAGCAACGAGAAACATAGTTATTACCGTATTTGTAGAGAGTCTTTGAAACGAGAAGCTGTAGAGAGAGATTCGCAATGAATCGAACTAAAGAGTAGCTTGAAATAAATAACGAACCAATGGAACAATAAACAGGTACGATGCTGCTTCTATCATATTAGCATAAGCAACGAGAAACATAGTTATTACCGTATTTGTAGAGAGTCTTTGAAAGGAGAAGCTGGAGAGAGAGATTCGCAATGAATCGAACTAAAGAATAGCATGAAATGAATAACGAACCAATGGAACAATAAACAGGTACGATGCTGCTTCTATCATATTAGCATAAGCAACGAGAAACATAGTTATTACCGTATTTGTAGAGAGTCTTTGAAACGAGAAGCTGGAGAGAGAGATTCGCAATGAATCGAACTAAAGAGTAGCATGAAATAAATAACGAACCAATGGAACAATAAACAGGTACGATGCTGCTTCTATCATATTAGCATAAGCAACGAGAAACATAGTTATTACCGTATTTGTAGAGAGTCTTTAAAACGAGAAGCTGGAGAGAGAGATTCGCAATGAATCGAACTAAAGAATAGCTTGAAATGAATAACGAACCAAGGGAACAATAAACAGGTACGATGCTGCTTCTATCATATTAGCATTAGCAACGAGAAACATAGTTGTTACCGTATTTGTAGAGAGTCTTTGAAACGAGAAGCTGGAGAGAGAGATTCGCAATGAATCGAACTAAAGAATAGCATGAAATAAATAGCGAACCAATGGAACAATAAACAGGTACGATGCTGCTTCTATCATATTAGCATAAGCAACGAGAAACATAGTTATTACCGTATTTGTAGAGAGTCTTTGAAACGAGAAGCTGTGGAGAGAGATTCGCAATGAATCGAACTAAAGAATAGCTTGAAATAAATAACGAACCAATGGAACAATAAACAGGTACGATGCTGCTTCTATCATATTAGCATAAGCAACGAGAAACATAGTTATTACTGTATTTGTAGAGAGTCTTTGAAACGAGAAGCTGTAGAGAGAGATTCGCAATGAATCGAACTAAAGAGTAGCTTGAAATAAATAACGAACCAATGGAACAATAAACAGGTACGATGCTGCTTCTATCATATTAGCATTAGCAACGAGAAACATAGTTATTACCGTATTTGTAGAGAGTCTTTGAAACGAGAAGCTGGAGAGAGAGATTCGCAATGAATCGAACTAAAGAGTAGCTTGAAATAAATAACGAACCAATGGAACAATAAACAGGTATGATGCTGCTTCTATCATATTAGCATAAGCAACGAGAAACATAGTTATTACCGTATTTGTAGAGAGTCTTTGAAACGAGAAGCTGTAGAGAGAGATTCGCAATGAATCGAACTAAAGAATAGCTTGAAATAAATAACGAACCAATGGAACAATAAACAGGTACGATGCTGCTTCTATCATATTAGCATAAGCAACGAGAAACATAGTTATTACCGTATTTATAGAGAGTCTTTGAAACGAGAAGCTGTAGAGAGAGATTCGCAATGAATCGAACTAAAGAATAGCATGAAATAAATAACGAACCAATGGAACAATAAACAGGTACGATGCTGCTTCTATCATATTAGCATAAGCAACGAGAAACATAGTTATTACCGTATTTGTAGAGAGTCTTTGAAACGAGAAGCTGGAGAGAGAGATTCGCAATGAATCGAACTAAAGAATAGCATGAAATGAATAACGAACCAATGGAACAATAAACAGGTACGATGCTGCTTCTATCATATTAGCATAAGCAACGAGAAACATAGTTATTACTGTATTTGTAGAGAGTCTTTGAAACGAGAAGCTTTAGAGAGAGATTCGCAATGAATCGAACTAAAGAGTAGCTTGAAATAAATAACGAACCAATGGAACAATAAACAGGTACGATGCTGCTTCTATCATATTAGCATTAGCAACGAGAAACATAGTTATTACCGTATTTGTAGAGAGTCTTTGAAACGAGAAGCTGGAGAGAGAGATTCGCAATGAATCGAACTAAAGAGTAGCTTGAAATAAATAACGAACCAATGGAACAATAAACAGGTATGATGCTGCTTCTATCATATTAGCATAAGCAACGAGAAACATAGTTATTACCGTATTTGTAGAGAGTCTTTGAAACGAGAAGCTGTAGAGAGAGATTCGCAATGAATCGAACTAAAGAATAGCTTGAAATAAATAACGAACCAATGGAACAATAAACAGGTACGATGCTGCTTCTATCATATTAGCATAAGCAACGAGAAACATAGTTATTACCGTATTTATAGAGAGTCTTTGAAACGAGAAGCTGTAGAGAGAGATTCGCAATGAATCGAACTAAAGAATAGCATGAAATAAATAACGAACCAATGGAACAATAAACAGGTACGATGCTGCTTCTATCATATTAGCATAAGCAACGAGAAACATAGTTATTACCGTATTTGTAGAGAGTCTTTGAAACGAGAAGCTGGAGAGAGAGATTCGCAATGAATCGAACTAAAGAATAGCATGAAATGAATAACGAACCAATGGAACAATAAACAGGTACGATGCTGCTTCTATCATATTAGCATAAGCAACGAGAAACATAGTTATTACCGTATTTGTAGAGAGTCTTTGAAACGAGAAGCTGGAGAGAGAGATTCGCAATGAATCGAACTAAAGAGTAGCATGAAATAAATAACGAACCAATGGAACAATAAACAGGTACGATGCTGCTTCTATCATATTAGCATAAGCAACGAGAAACATAGTTATTACCGTATTTGTAGAGAGTCTTTAAAACGAGAAGCTGGAGAGAGAGATTCGCAATGAATCGAACTAAAGAATAGCTTGAAATGAATAACGAACCAATGGAACAATAAACAGGTACGATGCTGCTTCTATCATATTAGCATTAGCAACGAGAAACATAGTTGTTACCGTATTTGTAGAGAGTCTTTGAAACGAGAAGCTGGAGAGAGAGATTCGCAATGAATCGAACTAAAGAATAGCATGAAATAAATAGCGAACCAATGGAACAATAAACAGGTACGATGCTGCTTCTATCATATTAGCATAAGCAACGAGAAACATAGTTATTACCGTATTTGTAGAGAGTCTTTGAAACGAGAAGCTGTGGAGAGAGATTCGCAATGAATCGAACTAAAGAGTAGCTTGAAATAAATAACGAACCAATGGAACAATAAACAGGTACGATGCTGCTTCTATCATATTAGCATTAGCAACGAGAAACATAGTTATTACCGTATTTGTAGAGAGTCTTTGAAACGAGAAGCTGTAGAGAGAGATTCGCAATGAATCGAACTAAAGAATAGCTTGAAATAAATAACGAACCAATGGAACAATAAACAGGTACGATGCTGCTTCTATCATATTAGCATAAGCAACGAGAAACATAGTTATTACCGTATTTGTAGAGAGTCTTTGAAACGAGAAGCTGGAGAGAGAGATTCGCAATGAATCGAACTAAAGAGTAGCATGAAATAAATAACGAACCAATGGAACAATAAACAGGTACGATGCTGCTTCTATCATATTAGCATAAGCAACGAGAAACATAGTTATTACCGTATTTGTAGAGAGTCTTTGAAACGAGAAGCTGGAGAGAGAGATTCGCAATGAATCGAACTAAAGAATAGCTTGAAATGAATAACGAACCAATGGAACAATAAACAGGTACGATGCTGCTTCTATCATATTAGCATTAGCAACGAGAAACATAGTTATTACCGTATTTGTAGAGAGTCTTTGAAACGAGAAGCTGGAGAGAGAGATTCGCAATGAATCGAACTAAAGAATAGCATGAAATAAATAACGAACCAATGGAACAATAAACAGGTACGATGCTGCTTCTATCATTTTAGCATAAGCAACGAGAAACATAGTTATTACCGTATTTGTAGAGAGTCTTTGAAACGAGAAGCTGGAGAGAGAGATTCGCAATGAATCGAACTAAAGAGTAGCTTGAAATAAATAACGAACCAATGGAACAATAAACAGGTATGATGCTGCTTCTATCATATTAGCATAAGCAACGAGAAACATAGTTATTACCGTATTTGTAGAGAGTCTTTGAAACGAGAAGCTGTAGAGAGAGATTCGCAATGAATCGAACTAAAGAATAGCTTGAAATAAATAACGAACCAATGGAACAATAAACAGGTACGATGCTGCTTCTATCATATTAGCATAAGCAACGAGAAACATAGTTATTACCGTATTTGTAGAGAGTCTTTGAAACGAGAAGCTGTAGAGAGAGATTCGCAATGAATCGAACTAAAGAATAGCATGAAATAAATAACGAACCAATGGAACAATAAACAGGTACGATGCTGCTTCTATCATATTAGCATAAGCAACGAGAAACATAGTTATTACCGTATTTGTAGAGAGTCTTTGAAACGAGAAGCTGGAGAGAGAGATTCGCAATGAATCGAACTAAAGAATAGCATGAAATGAATAACGAACCAATGGAACAATAAACAGGTACGATGCTGCTTCTATCATATTAGCATAAGCAACGAGAAACATAGTTATTACCGTATTTGTAGAGAGTCTTTGAAACGAGAAGCTGGAGAGAGAGATTCGCAATGAATCGAACTAAAGAGTAGCATGAAATAAATAACGAACCAATGGAACAATAAACAGGTACGATGCTGCTTCTATCATATTAGCATAAGCAACGAGAAACATAGTTATTACCGTATTTGTAGAGAGTCTTTAAAACGAGAAGCTGGAGAGAGAGATTCGCAATTAATCGAACTAAAGAATAGCTTGAAATGAATAACGAACCAATGGAACAATAAACAGGTACGATGCTGCTTCTATCATATTAGCATTAGCAACGAGAAACATAGTTGTTACCGTATTTGTAGAGAGTCTTTGAAACGAGAAGCTGGAGAGAGAGATTCGCAATGAATCGAACTAAAGAATAGCATGAAATAAATAGCGAACCAATGGAACAATAAACAGGTACGATGCTGCTTCTATCATATTAGCATAAGCAACGAGAAACATAGTTATTACCGTATTTGTAGAGAGTCTTTGAAACGAGAAGCTGTGGAGAGAGATTCGCAATGAATCGAACTAAAGAGTAGCTTGAAATAAATAACGAACCAATGGAACAATAAACAGGTACGATGCTGCTTCTATCATATTAGCATTAGCAACGAGAAACATAGTTATTACCGTATTTGTAGAGAGTCTTTGAAACGAGAAGCTGTAGAGAGAGATTCGCAATGAATCGAACTAAAGAATAGCTTGAAATAAATAATGAACCAATGGAACAATAAACAGGTACGATGCTGCTTCTATCATATTAGCATAAGCAACGAGAAACATAGTTATTACCGTATTTGTAGAGAGTCTTTGAAACGAGAAGCTGGAGAGAGAGATTCGCAATGAATCGAACTAAAGAGTAGCATGAAATAAATAACGAACCAATGGAACAATAAACAGGTACGATGCTGCTTCTATCATATTAGCATAAGCAACGAGAAACATAGTTATTACCGTATTTGTAGAGAGTCTTTGAAACGAGAAGCTGGAGAGAGAGATTCGCAATGAATCGAACTAAAGAATAGCTTGAAATGAATAACGAACCAATGGAACAATAAACAGGTACGATGCTGCTTCTATCATATTAGCATTAGCAACGAGAAACATAGTTATTACCGTATTTGTAGAGAGTCTTTGAAACGAGAAGCTGGAGAGAGAGATTCGCAATGAATCGAACTAAAGAATAGCATGAAATAAATAGCGAACCAATGGAACAATAAACAGGTACGATGCTGCTTCTATCATATTAGCATAAGCAACGAGAAACATAGTTATTACCGTATTTGTAGAGAGTCTTTGAAACGAGAAGCTGTGGAGAGAGATTCGCAATGAATCGAACTAAAGAATAGCTTGAAATAAATAACGAACCAATGGAACAATAAACAGGTACGATGCTGCTTCTATCATATTAGCATAAGCAACGAGAAACATAGTTATTACCGTATTTGTAGAGAGTCTTTGAAACGAGAAGCTGTAGAGAGAGATTCGCAATGAATCGAACTAAAGAGTAGCTTGAAATAAATAACGAACCAATGGAACAATAAACAGGTATGATGCTGCTTCTATCATATTAGCATAAGCAACGAGAAACATAGTTATTACCGTATTTGTAGAGAGTCTTTGAAACGAGAAGCTGTAGAGAGAGATTCGCAATGAATCGAACTAAAGAATAGCTTGAAATAAATAACGAACCAATGGAACAATAAACAGGTACGATGCTGCTTCTATCATATTAGCATAAGCAACGAGAAACATAGTTATTACCGTATTTGTAGAGAGTCTTTGAAACGAGAAGCTGTAGAGAGAGATTCGCAATGAATCGAACTAAAGAATAGCATGAAATAAATAACGAACCAATGGAACAATAAACAGGTACGATGCTGCTTCTATCATATTAGCATAAGCAACGAGAAACATAGTTATTACCGTATTTGTAGAGAGTCTTTGAAACGAGAAGCTGTAGAGAGAGATTCGCAATGAATCGAACTAAAGAATAGCATGAAATAAATAACGAACCAATGGAACAATAAACAGGTACGATGCTGCTTCTATCATATTAGCATAAGCAACGAGAAACATAGTTATTACCGTATTTGTAGAGAGTCATTCAAACGAGAAGCTGGAGAGAGATTCGCAATGAATCGAACTAAAGAATAGCATGAAATAAATAACGAACCAATGGAACAATAAACAGGTACGATGCTGCTTCTATCATATTAGCATAAGCAACGAGAAACATAGTTATTACCGTATTTGTAGAGAGTCTTTGAAACGAGAAGCTGTGGAGAGAGATTCGCAATGAATCGAACTAAAGAATAGCTTGAAATAAATAACGAACCAATGGAACAATAAACAGGTACGATGCTGCTTCTATCATATTAGCATAAGCAACGAGAAACATAGTTATTACCGTATTTGTAGAGAGTCTTTGAAACGAGAAGCTGTGGAGAGAGATTCGCAATGAATCGAACTAAAGAATAGCTTGAAATAAATAACGAACCAATGGAACAATAAACAGGTACGATGCTGCTTCTATCATATTAGCATAAGCAACGAGAAACATAGTTATTACCGTATTTGTAGAGAGTCTTTGAAACGAGAAGCTGTAGAGAGAGATTCGCAATGAATCGAACTAAAGAGTAGCTTGAAATAAATAACGAACCAATGGAACAATAAACAGGTATGATGCTGCTTCTATCATATTAGCATAAGCAACGAGAAACATAGTTATTACCGTATTTGTAGAGAGTCTTTGAAACGAGAAGCTGTAGAGAGAGATTCGCAATGAATCGAACTAAAGAATAGCTTGAAATAAATAACGAACCAATGGAACAATAAACAGGTACGATGCTGCTTCTATCATATTAGCATAAGCAACGAGAAACATAGTTATTACCGTATTTGTAGAGAGTCTTTGAAACGAGAAGCTGTAGAGAGAGATTCGCAATGAATCGAACTAAAGAATAGCATGAAATAAATAACGAACCAATGGAACAATAAACAGGTACGATGCTGCTTCTATCATATTAGCATAAGCAACGAGAAACATAGTTATTACCGTATTTGTAGAGAGTCTTTGAAACGAGAAGCTGTAGAGAGAGATTCGCAATGAATCGAACTAAAGAATAGCATGAAATAAATAACGAACCAATGGAACAATAAACAGGTACGATGCTGCTTCTATCATATTAGCATAAGCAACGAGAAACATAGTTATTACCGTATTTGTAGAGAGTCATTCAAACGAGAAGCTGGAGAGAGATTCGCAATGAATCGAACTAAAGAATAGCATGAAATAAATAACGAACCAATGGAACAATAAACAGGTACGATGCTGCTTCTATCATATTAGCATAAGCAACGAGAAACATAGTTATTACCGTATTTGTAGAGAGTCTTTGAAACGAGAAGCTGTAGAGAGAGATTCGCAATGAATCGAACTAAAGAATAGCATGAAATAAATAACGAACCAATGGAACAATAAACAGGTACGATGCTGCTTCTATCATATTAGCATAAGCAACGAGAAACATAGTTATTACCGTATTTGTAGAGAGTCTTTGAAACGAGAAGCTGTAGAGAGAGATTCGCAATGAATCGAACTAAAGAATAGCATGAAATAAATAACGAACCAATGGAACAATAAACAGGTACGATGCTGCTTCTATCATATTAGCATAAGCAACGAGAAACATAGTTATTACCGTATTTGTAGAGAGTCTTTGAAACGAGAAGCTGTAGAGAGAGATTTGCAATGAATCGAACTAAAGAATAGCATGAAATAAATAACGAACCAATGGAACAATAAACAGGTACGATGCTGCTTCTATCATATTAGCATAAGCAACGACAAACATAGTTATTACCGTATTTGTAGAGAGTCTTTGAAACGAGAAGCTGGAGAGAGAGATTCGCAATGAATCGAACTAAAGAATAGCTTGAAATAAATAACGAACCAATGGAACAATAAACAGGTACGATGCTGCTTCTATCATATTAGCATAAGCAACGAGAAACATAGTTATTACCGTATTTGTAGAGAGTCTTTGAAACGAGAAGCTGTAGAGAGAGATTCGCAATGAATCGAACTAAAGAGTAGCTTGAAATAAATAACGAACCAATGGAACAATAAACAGGTACGATGCTGCTTCTATCATATTAGCATAAGCAACGAGAAACATAGTTATTACCGTATTTGTAGAGAGTCTTTGAAACGAGAAGCTGGAGAGAGAGATTCGCAATGAATCGAACTAAAGAATAGCTTGAAATAAATAACGAACCAATGGAACAATAAACAGGTACGATGCTGCTTCTATCATATTAGCATTAGCAACGAGAAACATAGATATTACCGTATTTGTAGAGAGTCTTTGAAACGAGAAGCTGTAGAGAGAGATTCGCAGTGAATCGAACTAAAGAATAGCTTGAAATAAATAACGAACCAATGGAACAATAAACAGGTACGATGCTGCTTCTATAATATTAGCATAAGCAACGAGAAACATAGTTATTACCGTATTTGTAGAGAGTCTTTGAAACGAGAAGCTGTGGAGAGAGATTCGCAAAGAGATTCGCAATGAATCGAACTAAAGAGTAGCTTGAAATAAATAACGAACCAATGGAACAATAAACAGGTACGATGCTGCTTCTATCATATTAGCATAAGCAACGAGAAACATAGTTATTACCGTATTTGTAGAGAGTCTTTGAAACGAGAAGCTGTAGAGAGAGATTCGCAATGAATCGAACTAAAGAATAGCATGAAATAAATAACGAACCAATGGAACAATAAACAGGTACGATGCTGCTTCTATCATATTAGCATAAGCAACGAGAAACATAGTTATTATCGTATTTGTAGAGAGTCTTTGAAACGAGAAGCTGGAGAGAGAGATTCGCAATGAATCGAACTAAAGAATAGCCTGAAATAAATAACGAACCAATGGAACAATAAACAGGTACGATGCTGCTTCTATCATATTAGCATAAGCAACGAGAAACATAGTTATTACCGTATTTGTAGAGAGTCTTTGAAACGAGAAGCTGTAGAGAGAGATTCGCAATGAATCGAACTAAAGAGTAGCATGAAATAAATAACGAACCAATGGAACAATAAACAGGTACGATGCTGCTTCTATAATATTAGCATAAGCAACGAGAAACATAGTTATTACCGTATTTGTAGAGAGTCTTTGAAACGAGAAGCTGTAGAGAGAGATTCGCAATGAATCGAACTAAAGAATAGCTTGAAATAAATAACGAACCAATGGAACAATAAACAGGTACGATGCTGCTTCTATCATATTAGCATAAGCAACGAGAAACATAGTTATTACCGTATTTGTAGAGAGTCTTTGAAACGAGAAGCTGTGGAGAGAGATTCGCAATGAATCGAACTAAAGAGTAGCTTGAAATGAATAACGAACCAATGGAACAATAAACAGGTACGATGCTGCTTCTATAATATTAGCATAAGCAACAAGAAACATAGTTATTACCGTATTTGTAGAGAGTCTTTGAAACGAGAAGCTGTAGAGAGAGATTCGCAATGAATCGAACTAAAGAATAGCTTGAAATAAATAACGAACCAATGGAACAATAAACAGGTACGATGCTGCTTCTATAATATTAGCAACGAGAAACATAGTTATTACCGTATTTGTAGAGAGTCTTTGAAACGAGAAGCTGGAGAGAGAGATTCGCAATGAGTCGAACTAAAGAATAGCTTGAAATAAATAACGAACCAATGGAACAATAAACAGGTACGATGCTGCTTCTATCATATTAGCATAAGCAACGAGAAACATAGTTATTACCGTATTTGTAGAGAGTCTTTGAAACGAGAAGCTGTAGAGAGAGATTCGCAATGAATCGAACTAAAGAATAGCATGAAATAAATAGCGAACCAATGGAACAATAAACAGGTACGATGCTGCTTCTATCATATTAGCATAAGCAACGAGAAACATAGTTATTACCGTATTTGTAGAGAGTCTTTGAAACGAGAAGCTGGAGAGAGAGATTCGCAATGAATCGAACTAAAGAGTAGCATGAAATAAATAACGAACCAATGGAACAATAAACAGGTACGATGCTGCTTCTATAATATTAGCATAAGCAACGAGAAACATAGTTATTACCGTATTTGTAGAGAGTCTTTGAAACGAGAAGCTGTAGAGAGAGATTCGCAATGAATCCAACTAAAGAATAGCTTGAAATAAATAACGAACCAATGGAACAATAAACAGGTACGATGCTGCTTCTATCATATTAGCATAAGCAACGAGAAACATAGTTATTACCGTATTTGTAGAGAGTCTTTGAAACGAGAAGCTGTGGAGAGAGATTCGCAATGAATCGAACTAAAGAGTAGCTTGAAATGAATAACGAACCAATGGAACAATAAACAGGTACGATGCTGCTTCTATAATATTAGCATAAGCAACAAGAAACATAGTTATTACCGTATTTGTAGAGAGTCTTTGAAACGAGAAGCTGTAGAGAGAGATTCGCAATGAATCGAACTAAAGAATAGCTTGAAATAAATAACGAACCAATGGAACAATAAACAGGTACGATGCTGCTTCTATAATATTAGCAACGAGAAACATAGTTATTACCGTATTTGTAGAGAGTCTTTGAAACGAGAAGCTGGAGAGAGAGATTCGCAATGAGTCGAACTAAAGAATAGCTTGAAATAAATAACGAACCAATGGAACAATAAACAGGTACGATGCTGCTTCTATCATATTAGCATAAGCAACGAGAAACATAGTTATTACCGTATTTGTAGAGAGTCTTTGAAACGAGAAGCTGTAGAGAGAGATTCGCAATGAATCGAACTAAAGAATAGCATGAAATAAATAGCGAACCAATGGAACAATAAACAGGTACGATGCTGCTTCTATCATATTAGCATAAGCAACGAGAAACGTAGTTATTACCGTATTTGTAGAGAGTCTTTGAAACGAGAAGCTGGAGAGAGAGATTCGCAATGAATCGAACTAAAGAGTAGCATGAAATAAATAACGAACCAATGGAACAATAAACAGGTACGATGCTGCTTCTATCATATTAGCATAAGCAACGAGAAACATAGTTATTACCGTATTTGTAGAGAGTCTTTGAAACGAGAAGCTGTAGAGAGAGATTCGCAATGAATCGAACTAAAGAGTAGCATGAAATAAATAACGAACCAATGGAACAATAAACAGGTACGATGCTGCTTCTATAATATTAGCATAAGCAACGAGAAACATAGTTATTACCGTATTTGTAGAGAGTCTTTGAAACGAGAAGCTGTAGAGAGAGATTCGCAATGAATCGAACTAAAGAATAGCTTGAAATAAATAACGAACCAATGGAACAATAAACAGGTACGATGCTGCTTCTATAATATTAGCAACGAGAAACATAGTTATTACCGTATTTGTAGAGAGTCTTTGAAACGAGAAGCTGGAGAGAGAGATTCGCAATGAGTCGAACTAAAGAATAGCTTGAAATAAATAACGAACCAATGGAACAATAAACAGGTACGATGCTGCTTCTATCATATTAGCATAAGCAACGAGAAACATAGTTATTACCGTATTTGTAGAGAGTCTTTGAAACGAGAAGCTGTAGAGAGAGATTCGCAATGAATCGAACTAAAGAATAGCATGAAATAAATAGCGAACCAATGGAACAATAAACAGGTACGATGCTGCTTCTATCATATTAGCATAAGCAACGAGAAACGTAGTTATTACCGTATTTGTAGAGAGTCTTTGAAACGAGAAGCTGGAGAGAGAGATTCGCAATGAATCGAACTAAAGAGTAGCATGAAATAAATAACGAACCAATGGAACAATAAACAGGTACGATGCTGCTTCTATCATATTAGCATAAGCAACGAGAAACATAGTTATTACCGTATTTGTAGAGAGTCTTTGAAACGAGAAGCTGTAGAGAGAGATTCGCAATGAATCGAACTAAAGAGTAGCATGAAATAAATAACGAACCAATGGAACAATAAACAGGTACGATGCTGCTTCTATAATATTAGCATAAGCAACGAGAAACATAGTTATTACCGTATTTGTAGAGAGTCTTTGAAACGAGAAGCTGTAGAGAGAGATTCGCAATGAATCGAACTAAAGAATAGCTTGAAATAAATAACGAACCAATGGAACAATAAACAGGTACGATGCTGCTTCTATCATATTAGCATAAGCAACGAGAAACATAGTTATTACCGTATTTGTAGAGAGTCTTTGAAACGAGAAGCTGTGGAGAGAGATTCGCAATGAATCGAACTAAAGAGTAGCTTGAAATGAATAACGAAACAATGGAACAATAAACAGGTACGATGCTGCTTCTATAATATTAGCATAAGCAACGAGAAACATAGTTATTACCGTATTTGTAGAGAGTCTTTGAAACGAGAAGCTGTAGAGAGAGATTCGCAATGAATCGAACTAAAGAATAGCTTGAAATAAATAACGAACCAATGGAACAATAAACAGGTACGATGCTGCTTCTATAATATTAGCAACGAGAAACATAGTTATTACCGTATTTGTAGAGAGTCTTTGAAACGAGAAGCTGGAGAGAGAGATTCGCAATGAATCGAACTAAAGAATAGCTTGAAATAAATAACGAACCAATGGAACAATAAACAGGTACGATGCTGCTTCTATCATATTAGCATAAGCAACGAGAAACATAGTTATTACCGTATTTGTAGAGAGTCTTTGAAACGAGAAGCTGTAGAGAGAGATTCGCAATGAATCGAACTAAAGAATAGCATGAAATAAATAGCGAACCAATGGAACAATAAACAGGTACGATGCTGCTTCTATCATATTAGCATAAGCAACGAGAAACATAGTTATTACCGTATTTGTAGAGAGTCTTTGAAACGAGAAGCTGGAGAGAGAGATTCGCAATGAATCGAACTAAAGAGTAGCATGAAATAAATAACGAACCAATGGAACAATAAACAGGTACGATGCTGCTTCTATCATATTAGCATAAGCAACGAGAAACATAGTTATTACCGTATTTGTAGAGAGTCTTTGAAACGAGAAGCTGTGGAGAGAGATTCGCAATGAATCGAACTAAAGAGTAGCATGAAATAAATAACGAACCAATGGAACAATAAACAGGTACGATGCTGCTTCTATAATATTAGCATAAGCAACGAGAAACATAGTTATTACCGTATTTGTAGAGAGTCTTTGAAACGAGAAGCTGTAGAGAGAGATTCGCAATGAATCGAACTAAAGAATAGCTTGAAATAAATAACGAACCAATGGAACAATAAACAGGTACGATGCTGCTTCTATCATATTAGCATAAGCAACGAGAAACATAGTTATTACCGTATTTGTAGAGAGTCTTTGAAACGAGAAGCTGTGGAGAGAGATTCGCAATGAATCGAACTAAAGAGTAGCTTGAAATGAATAACGAACCAATGGAACAATAAACAGGTACGATGCTGCTTCTATAATATTAGCATAAGCAACGAGAAACATAGTTATTACCGTATTTGTAGAGAGTCTTTGAAACGAGAAGCTGTAGAGAGAGATTCGCAATGAATCGAACTAAAGAATAGCTTGAAATAAATAACGAACCAATGGAACAATAAACAGGTACGATGCTGCTTCTATAATATTAGCAACGAGAAACATAGTTATTACCGTATTTGTAGAGAGTCTTTGAAACGAGAAGCTGGAGAGAGAGATTCGCAATGAATCGAACTAAAGAATAGCTTGAAATAAATAACGAACCAATGGAACAATAAACAGGTACGATGCTGCTTCTATCATATTAGCATAAGCAACGAGAAACATAGTTATTACCGTATTTGTAGAGAGTCTTTGAAACGAGAAGCTGTAGAGAGAGATTCGCAATGAATCGAACTAAAGAATAGCATGAAATAAATAGCGAACCAATGGAACAATAAACAGGTACGATGCTGCTTCTATCATATTAGCATAAGCAACGAGAAACATAGTTATTACCGTATTTGTAGAGAGTCTTTGAAACGAGAAGCTGGAGAGAGAGATTCGCAATGAATCGAACTAAAGAGTAGCATGAAATAAATAACGAACCAATGGAACAATAAACAGGTACGATGCTGCTTCTATCATATTAGCATAAGCAACGAGAAACATAGTTATTACCGTATTTGTAGAGAGTCTTTGAAACGAGAAGCTGTGGAGAGAGATTCGCAATGAATCGAACTAAAGAATAGCATGAAATAAATAACGAACCAATGGAACAATAAACAGGTACGATGCTGCTTCTATAACATTAGCATAAGCAACGTAAAACATAGTTATTACCGTATTTGTAGAGAGTCTTTGAAACGAGAAGCTGGAGAGAGAGATTTGCAATGAATCGAACTAAAGAGTAGCTTGAAATAAATAACGAACCAATGGAACAATAAACAGGTACGATGCTGCTTCTATCATATTAGCATAAGCAACGAGAAACATAGTTATTACCGTATTTGTAGAGAGTCTTTGAAACGAGAAGCTGGAGAGAGAGATTCGCAATGAATCGAACTAAAGAGTAGCTTGAAATAAATAACGAACCAATGGAACAATAAACAGGTACGATGCTGCTTCTATCATATTAGCATAAGCAACGAGAAACATAGTTATTACCGTATTTGTAGAGAGTCTTTGAAACGAGAAGCTGTAGAGAGAGATTCGCAATGAATCGAACTAAAGAATAGCTTGAAATAAATAACGAACCAATGGAACAATAAACAGGTACGATGCTGCTTCTATCATATTAGCATAAGCAACGAGAAACATAGTTATTACCGTATTTGTAGAGAGTCTTTGAAACGAGAAGCTGTAGAGAGAGATTCGCAATGAATCGAACTAAAGAATAGCTTGAAATAAATAACGAACCAATGGAACAATAAACAGGTACGATGCTGCTTCTATCATATTAGCATAAGCAACGAGAAACATAGTTATTACCGTATTTGTAGAGAGTCTTTGAAACGAGAAGCTGTAGAGAGAGATTCGCAATGAATCGAACTAAAGAGTAGCTTGAAATAAATAACGAACCAATGGAACAATAAACAGGTACGATGCTGCTTCTATCATATTAGCATAAGCAACGAGAAACATAGTTATTACCGTATTTGTAGAGAGTCTTTGAAACGAGAAGCTGTAGAGAGAGATTCGCAATGAATCGAACTAAAGAATAGCATGAAATAAATAACGAACCAATGGAACAATAAACAGGTACGATGCTGCTTCTATCATATTAGCATAAGCAACGAGAAACATAGTTATTACCGTATTTGTAGAGAGTCTTTGAAACGAGAAGCTGGAGAGAGAGATTCGCAATGAATCGAACTAAAGAATAGCTTGAAATAAATAACGAACCAATGGAACAATAAACAGGTACGATGCTGCTTCTATCATATTAGCATAAGCAACGAGAAACATAGTTATTACCGTATTTGTAGAGAGTCTTTGAAACGAGAAGCTGTAGAGAGAGATTCGCAATGAATCGAACTAAAGAATAGCTTGAAATAAATAACGAACCAATGGAACAATAAACAGGTACGATGCTGCTTCTATCATATTAGCATTAGCAACGAGAAACATAGTTATTACCGTATTTGTAGAGAGTCTTTGAAACGAGAAGCTGTAGAGAGAGATTCGCAATGAATCGAACTAAAGAGTAGCTTGAAATAAATAACGAACCAATGGAACAATAAACAGGTACGATGCTGCTTCTATCATATTAGCATAAGCAACGAGAAACATAGTTATTACCGTATTTGTAGAGAGTCTTTGAAACGAGAAGCTGTAGAGAGAGATTCGCAATGAATCGAACTAAAGAATAGCATGAAATAAATAACGAACCAATGGAACAATAAACAGGTACGATGCTGCTTCTATCATATTAGCATAAGCAACGAGAAACATAGTTATTACCGTATTTGTAGAGAGTCTTTGAAACGAGAAGCTGGAGAGAGAGATTCGCAATGAATCGAACTAAAGAATAGCTTGAAATAAATAACGAACCAATGGAACAATAAACAGGTACGATGCTGCTTCTATCATATTAGCATAAGCAACGAGAAACATAGTTATTACCGTATTTGTAGAGAGTCTTTGAAACGAGAAGCTGTAGAGAGAGATTCGCAATGAATCGAACTAAAGAGTAGCATGAAATAAATAACGAACCAATGGAACAATAAACAGGTACGATGCTGCTTCTATAATATTAGCATAAGCAACGAGAAACATAGTTATTACCGTATTTGTAGAGAGTCTTTGAAACGAGAAGCTGGAGAGAGAGATTCGCAATGAATCGAACTAAAGAATAGCTTGAAATAAATAACGAACCAATGGAACAATAAACAGGTACGATGCTGCTTCTATCATATTAGCATAAGCAACGAGAAACATAGTTATTACCGTATTTGTAGAGAGTCTTTGAAACGAGAAGCTGTGGAGAGAGATTCGCAATGAATCGAACTAAAGAGTAGCTTGAAATGAATAACGAACCAATGGAACAATAAACAGGTACGATGCTGCTTCTATAATATTAGCATAAGCAACGAGAAACATAGTTATTACCGTATTTGTAGAGAGTCTTTGAAACGAGAAGCTGTAGAGAGAGATTCGCAATGAATCGAACTAAAGAGTAGCTTGAAATAAATAACGAACCAATGGAACAATAAACAGGTACGATGCTGCTTCTATCATATTAGCATAAGCAACGAGAAACATAGTTATTACCGTATTTGTAGAGAGTCTTTGAAACGAGAAGCTGTAGAGAGAGATTCGCAATGAATCGAACTAAAGAATAGCATGAAATAAATAACGAACCAATGGAACAATAAACAGGTACGATGCTGCTTCTATCATATTAGCATAAGCAACGAGAAACATAGTTATTACCGTATTTGTAGAGAGTCTTTGAAACGAGAAGCTGGAGAGAGAGATTCGCAATGAATCGAACTAAAGAATAGCTTGAAATAAATAACGAACCAATGGAACAATAAACAGGTACGATGCTGCTTCTATCATATTAGCATAAGCAACGACAAACATAGTTATTACCGTATTTGTAGAGAGTCTTTGAAACGAGAAGCTGTAGAGAGAGATTCGCAATGAATCGAACTAAAGAGTAGCATGAAATAAATAACGAACCAATGGAACAATAAACAGGTACGATGCTGCTTCTATAATATTAGCATAAGCAACGAGAAACATAGTTATTACCGTATTTGTAGAGAGTCTTTGAAACGAGAAGCTGTAGAGAGAGATTCGCAATGAATCGAACTAAAGAATAGCTTGAAATAAATAACGAACCAATGGAACAATAAACAGGTACGATGCTGCTTCTATCATATTAGCATAAGCAACGAGAAACATAGTTATTACCGTATTTGTAGAGAGTCTTTGAAACGAGAAGCTGTGGAGAGAGATTCGCAATGAATCGAACTAAAGAGTAGCTTGAAATGAATAACGAACCAATGGAACAATAAACAGGTACGATGCTGCTTCTATAATATTAGCATAAGCAACGAGAAACATAGTTATTACCGTATTTGTAGAGAGTATTTGAAACGAGAAGCTGTAGAGAGAGATTCGCAATGAATCGAACTAAAGAATAGCTTGAAATAAATAACGAACCAATGGAACAATAAACAGGTACGATGCTGCTTCTATAATATTAGCAACGAGAAACATAGTTATTACCGTATTTGTAGAGAGTCTTTGAAACGAGAAGCTGGAGAGAGAGATTCGCAATGAATCGAACTAAAGAATAGCTTGAAATAAATAACGAACCAATGGAACAATAAACAGGTACGATGCTGCTTCTATCATATTAGCATAAGCAACGAGAAACATAGTTATTACCGTATTTGTAGAGAGTCTTTGAAACGAGAAGCTGTAGAGAGAGATTCGCAATGAATCGAACTAAAGAATAGCATGAAATAAATAGCGAACCAATGGAACAATAAACAGGTACGATGCTGCTTCTATCATATTAGCATAAGCAACGAGAAACATAGTTATTACCGTATTTGTAGAGAGTCTTTGAAACGAGAAGCTGGAGAGAGAGATTCGCAATGAATCGAACTAAAGAGTAGCATGAAATAAATAACGAACCAATGGAACAATAAACAGGTACGATGCTGCTTCTATCATATTAACATAAGCAACGAGAAACATAGTTATTACCGTATTTGTAGAGAGTCTTTGAAACGAGAAGCTGGAGAGAGAGATTCGCAATGAATCGAACTAAAGAATAGCTTGAAATAAATAACGAACCAATGGAACAATAAACAGGTACGATGCTGCTTCTATCATATTAGCATAAGCAACGAGAAACATAGTTATTACCGTATTTGTAGAGAGTCTTTGAAACGAGAAGCTGTAGAGAGAGATTCGCAATGAATCGAACTAAAGAGTAGCATGAAATAAATAACGAACCAATGGAACAATAAACAGGTACGATGCTGCTTCTATAATATTAGCATAAGCAACGAGAAACATAGTTATTACCGTATTTGTAGAGAGTCTTTGAAACGAGAAGCTGTAGAGAGAGATTCGCAATGAATCGAACTAAAGAATAGCTTGAAATAAATAACGAACCAATGGAACAATAAACAGGTACGATGCTGCTTCTATCATATTAGCATAAGCAACGAGAAACATAGTTATTACCGTATTTGTAGAGAGTCTTTGAAACGAGAAGCTGTGGAGAGAGATTCGCAATGAATCGAACTAAAGAGTAGCTTGAAATGAATAACGAACCAATGGAACAATAAACAGGTACGATGCTGCTTCTATAATATTAGCATAAGCAACGAGAAACATAGTTATTACCGTATTTGTAGAGAGTCTTTGAAACGAGAAGCTGTAGAGAGAGATTCGCAATGAATCGAACTAAAGAATAGCTTGAAATAAATAACGAACCAATGGAACAACAAACAGGTACGATGCTGCTTCTATAATATTAGCAACGAGAAACATAGTTATTACCGTATTTGTAGAGAGTCTTTGAAACGAGAAGCTGGAGAGAGAGATTCGCAATGAATCGAACTAAAGAATAGCTTGAAATAAATAACGAACCAATGGAACAATAAACAGGTACGATGCTGCTTCTATCATATTAGCATAAGCAACGAGAAACATAGTTATTACCGTATTTGTAGAGAGTCTTTGAAACGAGAAGCTGTAGAGAGAGATTCGCAATGAATCGAACTAAAGAATAGCATGAAATAAATAGCGAACCAATGGAACAATAAACAGGTACGATGCTGCTTCTATCATATTAGCATAAGCAACGAGAAACATAGTTATTACCGTATTTGTAGAGAGTCTTTGAAACGAGAAGCTGGAGAGAGAGATTCGCAATGAATCGAACTAAAGAGTAGCATGAAATAAATAACGAACCAATGGAACAATAAACAGGTACGATGCTGCTTCTATCATATTAACATAAGCAACGAGAAACATAGTTATTACCGTATTTGTAGAGAGTCTTTGAAACGAGAAGCTGTGGAGAGAGATTCGCAATGAATCGAACTAAAGAATAGCTTGAAATAAATAACGAACCAATGGAACAATAAACAGGTACGATGCTGCTTCTATCATATTAGCATAAGCAACGTAAAACATAGTTATTACCGTATTTGTAGAGAGTCTTTGAAACGAGAAGCTGGAGAGAGAGATTCGCAATGAATCGAACTAAAGAGTAGCTTGAAATAAATAACGAACCAATGGAACAATAAACAGGTACGATGCTGCTTCTATCATATTAGCATAAGCAACGAGAAACATAGTTATTACCGTATTTGTAGAGAGTCTTTCAAACGAGAAGCTGGAGAGAGAGATTCGCAATGAATCGAACTAAAGAATAGCTTGAAATAAATAACGAACCAATGGAACAATAAACAGGTACGATGCTGCTTCTATAATATTAGCATAAGCAACGAGAAACATAGTTATTACCGTATTTGTAGAGAGTCTTTGAAACGAGAAGCTGTAGAGAGAGATTCGCAATGAATCGAACTAAAGAATAGCTTGAAATAAATAACGAACCAATGGAACAATAAACAGGTACGATGCTGCTTCTATCATATTAGCATAAGCAACGAGAAACATAGTTATTACCGTATTTGTAGAGAGTCTTTGAAACGAGAAGCTGGAGAGAGAGATTCGCAATGAATCGAACTAAAGAATAGCTTGAAATAAATAACGAACCAATGGAACAATAAACAGGTACGATGCTGCTTCTATCATATTAGCATTAGCAACGAGAAACATAGTTATTACCGTATTTGTAGAGAGTCTTTGAAACGAGAAGCTGGAGAGAGAGATTCGCAATGAATCGAACTAAAGAATAGCTTGAAATAAATAACGAACCAATGGAACAATAAACAGGTATGATGCTGCTTCTATCATATTAGCATAAGCAACGAGAAACATAGTTATTACCGTATTTGTAGAGAGTCTTTGAAACGAGAAGCTGTAGAGAGAGATTCGCAATGAATCGAACTAAAGAATAGCTTGAAATAAATAACGAACCAATGGAACAATAAACAGGTACGATGCTGCTTCTATCATATTAGCATAAGCAACGAGAAACATAGTTATTACCGTATTTGTAGAGAGTCTTTGAAACGAGAAGCTGTAGAGAGAGATTCGCAATGAATCGAACTAAAGAATAGCTTGAAATAAATAACGAACCAATGGAACAATAAACAAGTACGATGCTGCTTCTATCATATTAGCATTAGCAACGAGAAACATAGTTATTACCGTATTTGTAGAGAGTCTTTGAAACGAGAAGCTGGAGAGAGAGATTCGCAATGAATCGGACTAAAGAATAGCATGAAATAAATAGCGAACCAATGGAACAATAAACAGGTACGATGCTGCTTCTATCATATTAGCATAAGCAACGAGAAACATAGTTATTACCGTATTTGTAGAGAGTCTTTGAAACGAGAAGCTGTAGAGAGAGATTCGCAATGAATCGAACTAAAGAATAGCATGAAATAAATAACGAACCAATGGAACAATAAACAGGTACGATGCTGCTTCTATCATATTAGCATTAGCAACGAGAAACATAGTTATTACCGTATTTGTAGAGAGTCTTTCAAACGAGAAGCTGTAGAGAGAGATTCGCAATGAATCGAACTAAAGAGTAGCATGAAATAAATAACGAACCAATGGAACAATAAACAGGTACGATGCTGCTTCTATCATATTAGCATAAGCAACGAGAAACATAGTTATTACCGTATTTGTAGAGAGTCTTTGAAACGAGAAGCTGTGGAGAGAGATTCGCAATGAATCGAACTAAAGAATAGCATGAAATAAATAACGAACCAATGGAACAATAAACAGGTACGATGCTGCTTCTAAAATATTAGCATAAGCAACGAGAAACCTAGTTATTACCGTATTTGTAGAGAGTCTTTGAAACGAGAAGCTGTGGAGAGAGATTCGCAATGAATCGAACTAAAGAATAGCTTGAAATAAATAACGAACCAATGGAACAATAAACAGGTACGATGCTGCTTCTATCATATTAGCATAAGCAACGTAAAACATAGTTATTACCGTATTTGTAGAGAGTCTTTGAAACGAGAAGCTGTAGAGAGAGATTCGCAATGAATCGAACTAAAGAGTAGCTTGAAATAAATAACGAACCAATGGAACAATAAACAGGTACGATGCTGCTTCTATCATATTAGCATTAGCAACGAGAAACATAGTTATTACCGTATTTGTAGAGAGTCTTTGAAACGAGAAGCTGTAGAGAGAGATTCGCAATGAATCGAACTAAAGAATAGCTTGAAATAAATAACGAACCAATGGAACAATAAACAGGTACGATGCTGCTTCTATCATATTAGCATTAGCAACGAGAAACATAGTTATTACCGTATTTGTAGAGAGTCTTTGAAACGAGAAGCTGTAGAGAGAGATTCGCAATGAATCGATCTAATGAATAGCTTGAAATAAATAGCGAACCAATGGAACAATAAACAGGTACGATGCTGCTTCTATCATATAAGCATAAGCAACGAGAAACATAGTTATTACCGTATTTGTAGAGAGTCTTTGAAACGAGAAGCTGTAGAGAGAGATTCGCAATGAATCGAACTAAAGAATAGCATGAAATAAATAACGAACCAATGCAACAATAAACAGGTACGATGCTGCTTCTATCATATTAGCATAAGCAACGAGAAACATAGTTATTACCGTATTTGTAGAGAGTCTTTGAAACGAGAAGCTGTAGAGAGAGATTCGCAATGAATCGAACTAAAGAATAGCTTGAAATAAATAACGAACCAATGGAACAATAAACAGGTACGATGCTGCTTCTATCATATTAGCATTAGCAACGAGAAACATAGTTATTACCGTATTTGTAGAGAGTCTTTGAAACGAGAAGCTGGAGAGAGAGATTCGCAATGAATCGAACTAAAGAATAGCATGAAATAAATAACGAACCAATGCAACAATAAACAGGTACGATGCTGCTTCTATCATATTAGCATTAGCAACGAGAAACATAGTTATTACCGTATTTGTAGAGAGTCTTTCAAACGAGAAGCTGTAGAGAGAGATTCGCAATGAATCGAACTAAAGAATAGCTTGAAATAAATAACGAACCAATGGAACAATAAACAGGTACGATGCTGCTTCTATCATATTAGCATAAGCAACGTAAAACATAGTTATTACCGTATTTGTAGAGAGTCTTTGAAACGAGAAGCTGTAGAGAGAGATTCGCAATGAATCGAACTAAAGAATAGCATGAAATAAATAACGAACCAATGCAACAATAAACAGGTACGATGCTGCTTCTATCATATTAGCATAAGCAACGAGAAACATAGTTATTACCGTATTTGTAGAGAGTCTTTGAAACGAGAAGCTGTAGAGAGAGATTCGCAATGAATCGAACTAAAGAATAGCTTGAAATAAATAACGAACCAATGGAACAATAAACAGGTACGATGCTGCTTCTATCATATTAGCATTAGCAACGAGAAACATAGTTATTACCGTATTTGTAGAGAGTCTTTGAAACGAGAAGCTGGAGAGAGAGATTCGCAATGAATCGAACTAAAGAATAGCATGAA
>NW_028294185.1:0-39630 GCF_964341445.2 Mesoplodon mirus | reverse complement strand
ATTACTGCATACTACTAAGATTTTTCTAATTAAAAAGATAACCCTTAGACAAGCTACAGAGTAGCAAAATATGTCGATTGGTTAGGGTGATCTTGGTCACTATGCTTAGACATTACACGTCCATCTTAGCCGATCGTCATGGGCTAGCATTGAGCATTTGAAAAGGGGTAGATCTATCAAGGAATGTTACTGCATGCTACTAAGATTTTTTTAATTAAAAAGATAACCCTTAGACAAGCTACAGAGTAGCAAAATATGTCGATTCGTTAGGGTGATCTTGGTTTACTATTCACTATGGTTAGACATTACACGTCCGTGTTAGCCGATCGTCATGGGCTAGCATTGAGCATTTGCAAAGGGGTGGATCTATCGAGGAAGATTACAGCATACTACTAAGATTTTTCTAATTAAAAAGATAACCCTTAGACAAGCTACAGAGTAGCAAAATATGTCCATTCGTTAGGGTGATCTTCGTTTACTCTTCACTATGCTTAGACATTACACGTCCATCTTAGCCGATCGTCATGGGCTAGCATTGAGCATTTGCAAAGGGGTAGATCTATCAAGGAATGTTACTGCATGCTACTAAGATTTTTTTAATTAAAAAGATAACCCTTAGACAAGCTACAGAATAGCAAAATATGTCGATTCGTTGGGGTGATCTTGGTTTACTATTCACTATGCTTAGACATTACACGTCCATCTTAGCCGATCGTCATGGGCTAGCATTGGGCATTTGCAAAGGGGTGGATCTATCGAGGAAGATTACTGCATACTACTAAGATTTTTCTAATTAAAAAGATAACCCTTAGACAAGCTACACAGTAGCACAATATGTCGATTCGTTAGGGTGATCTTGGTTTACTATTCACTATGGTTAGACATTACACGTCCGTGTTTGCCGATCGTCATGGGCTAGCATTGAGCATTTGCAAAGGGGTAGATCTATCGAGGAAGATTACTGCATACTACTAACATTTTTCTAATTAAAAAGATAACCCTTAGACAAGCTACAGAGTAGCAAAATATGTCCATTCGTTAGGGTGATCTTGTTTACTCTTCACTATGCTTAGACATTACACGTCCATCCTAGCCGATCGTCATGGGCTAGCATTGAGCATTTGCAAAGGGGTAGATCTATCAAGGAATTTTACTGCATGCTACTAAGATTTTTTTAATTAAAAAGATAACCCTTAGACAAGCTACAGAGTAGCACAATATGTCGATTCGTTAGGGTGATCTTGGTTTACTATTCACTATGGTTAGACATTACACGTCCGTGTTAGCCGATCGTCATTGGCTAGCATTGAGCATTTGAAAAGGGGTAGATTTATAAAGGAATGTTAGTGCTGCTACAAAGATTTTTTTAATTAAAAAGTTAACCCTTAGACAAGCTACAGAGTAGCAAAATATGTCCATTCGTTAGGGTGATCTTCGTTTACTCTTCACTATGCTTAGACATTACACGTCCATCTTAGCCGATCGTCATGGGCTAGCATTGAGCATTTGCAAAGGGGTAGATCTATCAAGTAATGTTACTGCATGCTACTAAGATTTTTTTAATTAAAAAGATAACCCTTAGACAAGCTACAGAATAGCAAAATATGTCGATTCGTTGGGGTGATCTTGGTTTACTATTCACTATGCTTAGACATTACACGTCCATCTTAGCCGATCGTCATGGGCTAGCATTGGGCATTTGCAAAGGGGTGGATCTATCGAGGAAGATTACTGCATACTACTAAGATTTTTCTAATTAAAAAGATAACCCTTAGACAAGCTACAGAGTAGCAAAATATGTCGATTGGTTAGGGTGATCTTGGTTTACTCTTCACTATGCTTAGACATTACACGTCCATCTTAGCCGATCGTCATGGGCTAGCATTGAGCATTTGAAAAGGGGTAGATCTATCAAGGAATGTTACTGCATGCTACTAAGATTTTTTTAATTAAAAAGATAACCCTTAGACAAGCTACAGAGTAGCAAAATATGTCGATTCGTTAGGGTGATCTTGGTTTACTATTCACTATGGTTAGACATTACACGTCCGTGTTTGCCGATCGTCATGGGCTAGCATTGAGCATTTGCAAAGGGGTAGATCTATCGAGGAAGATTACTGCATACTACTAAGATTTTTCTAATTAAAAAGATAACCCTTAGACAAGCTACAGAGTAGCAAAATATGTCCATTCGTTAGGGTGATCTTCGTTTACTCTTCACTATGCTTAGACATTACACGTCTATCTTAGCCGATCGTCATGGGCTAGCATTGAGCATTTGCAAAGGGGTAGATCTATCAAGGAATGTTACTGCATGCTACTAAGATTTTTTTTAATTAAAAAGATAACCCTTAGACAAGCTACAGAATAGCAAAATATGTCGATTCGTTGGGGTGATCTTGGTTTACTATTCACTATGCTTAGACATTACACGTCCATCTTAGCCGATCGTCATGGGCTAGCATTGGGCATTTGCAAAGGGGTGGATCTATCGAGGAAGATTACTGCATACTACTAAGATTTTTCTAATTAAAAAGATAACCCTTAGACAAGCTACAGAGTAGCAAAATATGTCGATTGGTTAGGATGATCTTGGTTTACTCTTCACTATGCTTAGACATTACACGTCTATCTTAGCCGATCGTCATGGGCTAGAATTGAGCATTTGAAAAGGGGTAGATCTATCAAGGAATGTTACTGCATGCTACTAAGATTTTTTTAATTAAAAAGATAACCCTTAGACAAGCTACAGAGTAGCAAAATATGTCGATTCGTTAGGGTGATCTTGGTTTACTATTCACTATGGTTAGACATTACACGTCCGTGTTTGCCGATCGTCATGGGCTAGCATTGAGCATTTGCAAAGGGGTAGATCTATCGAGGAAGATTACTGCATACTACTAAGATTTTTCTAATTAAAAAGATAACCCTTAGACAAGCTACAGAGTAGCAAAATATGTCCATTCGTTAGGGTGATCTTCGTTTACTCTTCACTATGCTTAGACATTACACGTCTATCTTAGCCGATCGTCATGGGCTAGCATTGAGCATTTGCAAAGGGGTAGATCTATCAAGGAATGTTACTGCATGCTACTAAGATTTTTTTAATTAAAAAGATAACCCTTAGACAAGCTACAGAATAGCAAAATATGTCGATTCGTTGGGGTGATCTTGGTTTACTATTCACTATGCTTCGACATTACACGTCCATCTTAGCCGATCGTCATGGGCTAGCATTGGGCATTTGCAAAGGGGTAGATCTATCAAGGAATGTTATTGCATGCTACTAAGATTTTTTTAATTAAAAAGTTAACCCTTAGACAAGCTACAGAGTAGCACAATATGTCGATTCGTTAGGGTGATCTTGGTTTACTATTCACTATGGTTAGACATTACACGTCCGTGTTAGCCGATCGTCATTGGCTAGCATTGAGCATTTGAAAAGGGGTAGATTTATAAAGGAATGTTAGTGCTGCTACAAAGATTTTTTTAATTAAAAAGTTAACCCTTAGACAAGCTACAGAGTAGCAAAATATGTCCATTCGTTAGGGTGATCTTCGTTTACTCTTCACTATGCTTAGACATTACACGTCCATCTTAGCAGATCGTCATGGGCTAGCATTGAGCATTTGCAAAGGGGTAGATCTATCAAGGAATGTTACTGCATGCTACTAAGATTTTTTTAATTAAAAAGATAACCCTTAGACAAGCTACAGAGTAGCAAAATATGTCGATTCGGTAGGGTGATCTTGGTTTACTATTCACTATGGTTAGACATTACACGTCCGTGTTTGCCGATCGTCATGGGCTAGCATTGAGCATTTGCAAAGGGGTAGATCTATCGAGGAAGATTACTGCATACTACTAAGATTTTTCTAATTAAAAAGATAACCCTTAGACAAGCTACAGAGTAGCAAAATATGTCGATTCGGTAGGGTGATCTTGGTTTACTATTCACTATGGTTAGACATTACACGTCCGTGTTAGCCGATCGTCATGGGCTAGCATTGAGCATTTGCAAAGGGGTAGATTTATCAAGGAATGTTACTGCTGCTACTAAGATTTTTTTAATTAACAAGTTAACCCTTAGCCAAGCTACAGAGTAGCAGCATATGTCGATTTTTTACGCTGATCATGGTTTACTGTTCACTATGCTTAGACATTACACGCCCATCTTAGCCGATCGTCATGGGCTAGCATTGGGCATTTGCAAAGGGGTGGATCTATCGAGGAAGATTACTGCATACTACTAAGATTTTTCTAATTAAAAAGATAACCCTTAGACAAGCTACAGAGTAGCAAAATATGTCGATTGGTTAGGGTGATCTTGGTCACTATGCTTAGACATTACACGTCCATCTTAGCCGATCGTCATGGGCTAGCATTGAGCATTTGAAAAGGGGTAGATCTATCAAGGAATGTTACTGCATGCTACTAAGATTTTTTTAATTAAAAAGATAACCCTTAGACAAGCTACAGAGTAGCAAAATATGTCGATTCGTTAGGGTGATCTTGGTTTACTATTCACTATGGTTAGACATTACACGTCCGTGTTAGCCGATCGTCATGGGCTAGCATTGAGCATTTGCAAAGGGGTGGATCTATCGAGGAAGATTACAGCATACTACTAAGATTTTTCTAATTAAAAAGATAACCCTTAGACAAGCTACAGAGTAGCAAAATATGTCCATTCGTTAGGGTGATCTTCGTTTACTCTTCACTATGCTTAGACATTACACGTCCATCTTAGCCGATCGTCATGGGCTAGCATTGAGCATTTGCAAAGGGGTAGATCTATCAAGGAATGTTACTGCATGCTACTAAGATTTTTTAATTAAAAAGATAACCCTTAGACAAGCTACAGAATAGCAAAATATGTCGATTCGTTGGGGTGATCTTGGTTTACTATTCACTATGCTTAGACATTACACGTCCATCTTAGCCGATCGTCATGGGCTAGCATTGGGCATTTGCAAAGGGGTGGATCTATCGAGGAAGATTACTGCATACTACTAAGATTTTTCTAATTAAAAGATAACCCTTAGACAAGCTACACAGTAGCACAATATGTCGATTCGTTAGGGTGATCTTGGTTTACTATTCACTATGGTTAGACATTACACGTCCGTGTTTGCCGATCGTCATGGGCTAGCATTGAGCATTTGCAAAGGGGTAGATCTATCGAGGAAGATTACTGCATACTACTAACATTTTTCTAATTAAAAAGATAACCCTTAGACAAGCTACAGAGTAGCAAAATATGTCCATTCGTTAGGGTGATCTTGTTTACTCTTCACTATGCTTAGACATTACACGTCCATCCTAGCCGATCGTCATGGGCTAGCATTGAGCATTTGCAAAGGGGTAGATCTATCAAGGAATTTTACTGCATGCTACTAAGATTTTTTTAATTAAAAAGATAACCCTTAGACAAGCTACAGAGTAGCACAATATGTCGATTCGTTAGGGTGATCTTGGTTTACTATTCACTATGGTTAGACATTACACGTCCGTGTTAGCCGATCGTCATTGGCTAGCATTGAGCATTTGAAAAGGGGTAGATTTATAAAGGAATGTTAGTGCTGCTACAAAGATTTTTTTAATTAAAAAGTTAACCCTTAGACAAGCTACAGAGTAGCAAAATATGTCCATTCGTTAGGGTGATCTTCGTTTACTCTTCACTATGCTTAGACATTACACGTCCATCTTAGCCGATCGTCATGGGCTAGCATTGAGCATTTGCAAAGGGGTAGATCTATCAAGTAATGTTACTGCATGCTACTAAGATTTTTTTAATTAAAAAGATAACCCTTAGACAAGCTACAGAATAGCAAAATATGTCGATTCGTTGGGGTGATCTTGGTTTACTATTCACTATGCTTAGACATTACACGTCCATCTTAGCCGATCGTCATGGGCTAGCATTGGGCATTTGCAAAGGGGTGGATCTATCGAGGAAGATTACTGCATACTACTAAGATTTTTCTAATTAAAAAGATAACCCTTAGACAAGCTACAGAGTAGCAAAATATGTCGATTGGTTAGGGTGATCTTGGTTTACTCTTCACTATGCTTAGACATTACACGTCCATCTTAGCCGATCGTCATGGGCTAGCATTGAGCATTTGAAAAGGGGTAGATCTATCAAGGAATGTTACTGCATGCTACTAAGATTTTTTTAATTAAAAAGATAACCCTTAGACAAGCTACAGAGTAGCAAAATATGTCGATTCGTTAGGGTGATCTTGGTTTACTATTCACTATGGTTAGACATTACACGTCCGTGTTTGCCGATCGTCATGGGCTAGCATTGAGCATTTGCAAAGGGGTAGATCTATCGAGGAAGATTACTGCATACTACTAAGATTTTTCTAATTAAAAAGATAACCCTTAGACAAGCTACAGAGTAGCAAAATATGTCCATTCGTTAGGGTGATCTTCGTTTACTCTTCACTATGCTTAGACATTACACGTCTATCTTAGCCGATCGTCATGGGCTAGCATTGAGCATTTGCAAAGGGGTAGATCTATCAAGGAATGTTACTGCATGCTACTAAGATTTTTTTTAATTAAAAAGATAACCCTTAGACAAGCTACAGAATAGCAAAATATGTCGATTCGTTGGGGTGATCTTGGTTTACTATTCACTATGCTTAGACATTACACGTCCATCTTAGCCGATCGTCATGGGCTAGCATTGGGCATTTGCAAAGGGGTGGATCTATCGAGGAAGATTACTGCATACTACTAAGATTTTTCTAATTAAAAAGATAACCCTTAGACAAGCTACAGAGTAGCAAAATATGTCGATTGGTTAGGATGATCTTGGTTTACTCTTCACTATGCTTAGACATTACACGTCTATCTTAGCCGATCGTCATGGGCTAGAATTGAGCATTTGAAAAGGGGTAGATCTATCAAGGAATGTTACTGCATGCTACTAAGATTTTTTTAATTAAAAAGATAACCCTTAGACAAGCTACAGAGTAGCAAAATATGTCGATTCGTTAGGGTGATCTTGGTTTACTATTCACTATGGTTAGACATTACACGTCCGTGTTTGCCGATCGTCATGGGCTAGCATTGAGCATTTGCAAAGGGGTAGATCTATCGAGGAAGATTACTGCATACTACTAAGATTTTTCTAATTAAAAAGATAACCCTTAGACAAGCTACAGAGTAGCAAAATATGTCCATTCGTTAGGGTGATCTTCGTTTACTCTTCACTATGCTTAGACATTACACGTCTATCTTAGCCGATCGTCATGGGCTAGCATTGAGCATTTGCAAAGGGGTAGATCTATCAAGGAATGTTACTGCATGCTACTAAGATTTTTTTAATTAAAAAGATAACCCTTAGACAAGCTACAGAATAGCAAAATATGTCGATTCGTTGGGGTGATCTTGGTTTACTATTCACTATGCTTCGACATTACACGTCCATCTTAGCCGATCGTCATGGGCTAGCATTGGGCATTTGCAAAGGGGTAGATCTATCAAGGAATGTTATTGCATGCTACTAAGATTTTTTTAATTAAAAAGTTAACCCTTAGACAAGCTACAGAGTAGCACAATATGTCGATTCGTTAGGGTGATCTTGGTTTACTATTCACTATGGTTAGACATTACACGTCCGTGTTAGCCGATCGTCATTGGCTAGCATTGAGCATTTGAAAAGGGGTAGATTTATAAAGGAATGTTAGTGCTGCTACAAAGATTTTTTTAATTAAAAAGTTAACCCTTGACAAGCTACAGAGTAGCAAAATATGTCCATTCGTTAGGGTGATCTTCGTTTACTCTTCACTATGCTTAGACATTACACGTCCATCTTAGCAGATCGTCATGGGCTAGCATTGAGCATTTGCAAAGGGGTAGATCTATCAAGGAATGTTACTGCATGCTACTAAGATTTTTTTAATTAAAAAGATAACCCTTAGACAAGCTACAGAGTAGCAAAATATGTCGATTCGGTAGGGTGATCTTGGTTTACTATTCACTATGGTTAGACATTACACGTCCGTGTTTGCCGATCGTCATGGGCTAGCATTGAGCATTTGCAAAGGGGTAGATCTATCGAGGAAGATTACTGCATACTACTAAGATTTTTCTAATTAAAAAGATAACCCTTAGACAAGCTACAGAGTAGCAAAATATGTCGATTCGGTAGGGTGATCTTGGTTTACTATTCACTATGGTTAGACATTACACGTCCGTGTTAGCCGATCGTCATGGGCTAGCATTGAGCATTTGCAAAGGGGTAGATTTATCAAGGAATGTTACTGCTGCTACTAAGATTTTTTTAATTAACAAGTTAACCCTTAGCCAAGCTACAGAGTAGCAGCATATGTCGATTTTTTACGCTGATCATGGTTTACTGTTCACTATGCTTAGACATTACACGCCCATCTTAGCCGATCGTCATGGGCTAGCATTGGGCATTTGCAAAGGGGTGGATCTATCGAGGAAGATTACTGCATACTACTAAGATTTTTCTAATTAAAAAGATAACCCTTAGACAAGCTACAGAGTAGCAAAATATGTCGATTGGTTAGGGTGATCTTGGTCACTATGCTTAGACATTACACGTCCATCTTAGCCGATCGTCATGGGCTAGCATTGAGCATTTGAAAAGGGGTAGATCTATCAAGGAATGTTACTGCATGCTACTAAGATTTTTTTAATTAAAAAGATAACCCTTAGACAAGCTACAGAGTAGCAAAATATGTCGATTCGTTAGGGTGATCTTGGTTTACTATTCACTATGGTTAGACATTACACGTCCGTGTTAGCCGATCGTCATGGGCTAGCATTGAGCATTTGCAAAGGGGTGGATCTATCGAGGAAGATTACAGCATACTACTAAGATTTTTCTAATTAAAAAGATAACCCTTAGACAAGCTACAGAGTAGCAAAATATGTCCATTCGTTAGGGTGATCTTCGTTTACTCTTCACTATGCTTAGACATTACACGTCCATCTTAGCCGATCGTCATGGGCTAGCATTGAGCATTTGCAAAGGGGTAGATCTATCAAGGAATGTTACTGCATGCTACTAAGATTTTTTTAATTAAAAAGATAACCCTTAGACAAGCTACAGAATAGCAAAATATGTCGATTCGTTGGGGTGATCTTGGTTTACTATTCACTATGCTTAGACATTACACGTCCATCTTAGCCGATCGTCATGGGCTAGCATTGGGCATTTGCAAAGGGGTGGATCTATCGAGGAAGATTACTGCATACTACTAAGATTTTTCTAATTAAAAAGATAACCCTTAGACAAGCTACAGAGTAGCACAATATGTCGATTCGTTAGGGTGATCTTGGTTTACTATTCACTATGGTTAGACATGACACGTCCGTGTTTGCCGATCGTCATGGGCTAGCATTGAGCATTTGCAAAGGGGTAGATCTATCGAGGAAGATTACTGCATACTACTAAGATTTTTCTAATTAAAAAGATAACCCTTAGACAAGCTACAGAGTAGCAAAATATGTCCATTCGTTAGGGTGATCTTCGTTTACTCTTCACTATGCTTAGACATTACACGTCCATCTTAGCAGATCGTCATGGGCTAGCATTGAGCATTTGCAAAGGGGTAGATCTATCAAGGAATGTTACTGCATGCTACTAAGATTTTTTTAATTAAAAAGATAACCCTTAGACAAGCTACAGAATAGCAAAATATGTCGATTCGTTGGGGTGATCTTGGTTTACTATTCACTATGCTTAGACATTACACGTCCATCTTAGCCGATCGTAATGGGCTAGCATTGGGCATTTGCAAAGGGGTGGATCTATCGAGGAAGATTACTGCATACTACTAAGATTTTTCTAATTAAAAAGATAACCCTTAGACAAGCTACAGAGTAGCACAATATGTCGATTCGTTAGGGTGATCTTGGTTTACTATTCACTATGGTTAGACATTACACGTCCGTGTTTGCCGATCGTCATGGGCTAGCATTGAGCATTTGCAAAGGGTTAGATCTATCAAGGAATGTTACTGCATGCTACTAAGATTTTTTTAATTAAAAAGATAACCCTTAGACAAGCTACAGAATAGCAAAATATGTCGATTCGTTGGGGTGATCTTGGTTTACTATTCACTATGCTTAGACATTACACGTCCATCTTAGCCGATCGTCATGGGCTAGCATTGGGCATTTGCAAAGGGGTGGATCTATCGAGGAAGATTACTGCATACTACTAAGATTTTTCTAATTAAAAAGATAACCCTTAGACAAGCTACAGAGTAGCAAAATATGTCGATTGGTTAGGGTGATCTTGGTTTACTCTTCACTATGCTTAGACATTACACGTCCATCTTAGCCGATCGTCATGGGCTAGAATTGAGCATTTGAAAAGGGGTAGATCTATCAAGGAATGTTACTGCATGCTACTAAGATTTTTTTAATTAAAAAGATAACCCTTAGACAAGCTACAGAGTAGCAAAATATGTCGATTCGTTAGGGTGATCTTGGTTTACTATTCACTATGGTTAGACATTACACGTCCGTGTTAGCCGATTGTCATGGGCTAGCATTGAGCATTTGGAAAGGGGTAGATTTATCAAGGAATGTTACTGCTGCTACTAAGATTTTTTTAATTAAAAAGTTAACCCTTAGCCAAGCTACAGAGTAGCAGCATATGTCGATTTTTTACGCTGATCATGGTTTACTGTTCACTATGCTTAGACATTACACGTCCATCTTAGCCGATCGTCATGGGCTAGCATTGAGCATTTGCAAAGGGGTAGATTTATAAAGGAATGTTACTGCTGCTACAAAGATTTTTTTAATTAAAAAGTTAGCCCTTAGCCAAGCTACAGAGTAGCAAAATATGTCGATTGGTTAGGGTGATCTTGGTTTACTATTCACTATGCTTAGACATTACACGTCCATCTTAGCCGATCGTCATGGGCTAGCATTGGGCATTTGCAAAGGGGTGGATCTATCGAGGAAGATTACTGCATACTACTAAGATTTTTCTAATTAAAAAGATAACCCTTAGACAAGCTACACAGTAGCACAATATGTCGATTCGTTAGGGTGATCTTGGTTTACTATTCACTATGGTTAGACATTACACGTCCGTGTTTGCCGATCGTCATGGGCTAGCATTGAGCATTTGCAAAGGGGTAGATCTATCGAGGAAGATTACTGCATACTACTAACATTTTTCTAATTAAAAAGATAACCCTTAGACAAGCTACAGAGTAGCAAAATATGTCCATTCGTTAGGGTGATCTTGTTTACTCTTCACTATGCTTAGACATTACACGTCCATCCTAGCCGATCGTCATGGGCTAGCATTGAGCATTTGCAAAGGGGTAGATCTATCAAGGAATTTTACTGCATGCTACTAAGATTTTTTTAATTAAAAAGATAACCCTTAGACAAGCTACAGAGTAGCACAATATGTCGATTCGTTAGGGTGATCTTGGTTTACTATTCACTATGGTTAGACATTACACGTCCGTGTTAGCCGATCGTCATTGGCTAGCATTGAGCATTTGAAAAGGGGTAGATTTATAAAGGAATGTTAGTGCTGCTACAAAGATTTTTTTAATTAAAAAGTTAACCCTTAGACAAGCTACAGAGTAGCAAAATATGTCCATTCGTTAGGGTGATCTTCGTTTACTCTTCACTATGCTTAGACATTACACGTCCATCTTAGCCGATCGTCATGGGCTAGCATTGAGCATTTGCAAAGGGGTAGATCTATCAAGTAATGTTACTGCATGCTACTAAGATTTTTTTAATTAAAAAGATAACCCTTAGACAAGCTACAGAATAGCAAAATATGTCGATTCGTTGGGGTGATCTTGGTTTACTATTCACTATGCTTAGACATTACACGTCCATCTTAGCCGATCGTCATGGGCTAGCATTGGGCATTTGCAAAGGGGTGGATCTATCGAGGAAGATTACTGCATACTACTAAGATTTTTCTAATTAAAAAGATAACCCTTAGACAAGCTACAGAGTAGCAAAATATGTCGATTGGTTAGGGTGATCTTGGTTTACTCTTCACTATGCTTAGACATTACACGTCCATCTTAGCCGATCGTCATGGGCTAGCATTGAGCATTTGAAAAGGGGTAGATCTATCAAGGAATGTTACTGCATGCTACTAAGATTTTTTTAATTAAAAAGATAACCCTTAGACAAGCTACAGAGTAGCAAAATATGTCGATTCGTTAGGGTGATCTTGGTTTACTATTCACTATGGTTAGACATTACACGTCCGTGTTTGCCGATCGTCATGGGCTAGCATTGAGCATTTGCAAAGGGGTAGATCTATCGAGGAAGATTACTGCATACTACTAAGATTTTTCTAATTAAAAAGATAACCCTTAGACAAGCTACAGAGTAGCAAAATATGTCCATTCGTTAGGGTGATCTTCGTTTACTCTTCACTATGCTTAGACATTACACGTCTATCTTAGCCGATCGTCATGGGCTAGCATTGAGCATTTGCAAAGGGGTAGATCTATCAAGGAATGTTACTGCATGCTACTAAGATTTTTTTTAATTAAAAAGATAACCCTTAGACAAGCTACAGAATAGCAAAATATGTCGATTCGTTGGGGTGATCTTGGTTTACTATTCACTATGCTTAGACATTACACGTCCATCTTAGCCGATCGTCATGGGCTAGCATTGGGCATTTGCAAAGGGGTGGATCTATCGAGGAAGATTACTGCATACTACTAAGATTTTTCTAATTAAAAAGATAACCCTTAGACAAGCTACAGAGTAGCAAAATATGTCGATTGGTTAGGATGATCTTGGTTTACTCTTCACTATGCTTAGACATTACACGTCTATCTTAGCCGATCGTCATGGGCTAGAATTGAGCATTTTAAAAGGGGTAGATCTATCAAGGAATGTTATTGCATGCTACTAAGATTTTTTTAATTAAAAAGTTAACCCTTAGACAAGCTACAGAGTAGCACAATATGTCGATTCGTTAGGGTGATCTTGGTTTACTATTCACTATGGTTAGACATTACACGTCCGTGTTTGCCGATCGTCATGGGCTAGCATTGAGCATTTGCAAAGGGGTAGATCTATCGAGGAAGATTACTGCATACTACTAAGATTTTTCTAATTAAAAAGATAACCCTTAGACAAGCTACAGAGTAGCAAAATATGTCCATTCGTTAGGGTGATCTTCGTTTACTCTTCACTATGCTTAGACATTACACGTCTATCTTAGCCGATCGTCATGGGCTAGCATTGAGCATTTGCAAAGGGGTAGATCTATCAAGGAATGTTACTGCATGCTACTAAGATTTTTTTAATTAAAAAGATAACCCTTAGACAAGCTACAGAATAGCAAAATATGTCGATTCGTTGGGGTGATCTTGGTTTACTATTCACTATGCTTCGACATTACACGTCCATCTTAGCCGATCGTCATGGGCTAGCATTGGGCATTTGCAAAGGGGTAGATCTATCAAGGAATGTTATTGCATGCTACTAAGATTTTTTTAATTAAAAAGTTAACCCTTAGACAAGCTACAGAGTAGCACAATATGTCGATTCGTTAGGGTGATCTTGGTTTACTATTCACTATGGTTAGACATTACACGTCCGTGTTAGCCGATCGTCATTGGCTAGCATTGAGCATTTGAAAAGGGGTAGATTTATAAAGGAATGTTAGTGCTGCTACAAAGATTTTTTTAATTAAAAAGTTAACCCTTAGACAAGCTACAGAGTAGCAAAATATGTCCATTCGTTAGGGTGATCTTCGTTTACTCTTCACTATGCTTAGACATTACACGTCCATCTTAGCCGATCGTCATGGGCTAGCATTGAGCATTTGCAAAGGGGTAGATCTATCAAGTAATGTTACTGCATGCTACTAAGATTTTTTTAATTAAAAAGATAACCCTTAGACAAGCTACAGAATAGCAAAATATGTCGATTCGTTGGGGTGATCTTGGTTTACTATTCACTATGCTTAGACATTACACGTCCATCTTAGCCGATCGTCATGGGCTAGCATTGGGCATTTGCAAAGGGGTGGATCTATCAAGGAATGTTACTGCATGCTACTAAGATTTTTTTTAATTAAAAAGATAACCCTTAGACAAGCTACAGAATAGCAAAATATGTCGATTCGTTGGGGTGATCTTGGTTTACTATTCACTATGCTTAGACATTACACGTCCATCTTAGCCGATCGTCATGGGCTAGCATTGGGCATTTGCAAAGGGGTGGATCTATCGAGGAAGATTACTGCATACTACTAAGATTTTTCTAATTAAAAAGATAACCCTTAGACAAGCTACAGAGTAGCAAAATATGTCGATTGGTTAGGATGATCTTGGTTTACTCTTCACTATGCTTAGACATTACACGTCCATCTTAGCCGATCGTCATGGGCTAGAATTGAGGATTTGAAAAGGGGTAGATCTATCAAGGATTTTTACTGCATGCTACTAAGATTTTTTTAATTAAAAAGATAACCCTTAGACAAGCTACAGAGTAGCAAAATATGTCGATTCGTTAGGGTGATCTTGGTTTACTATTCACTATGGTTAGACATTACACGTCCGTGTTAGCCGATCATCATGGGCTAGCATTGAGCATTTGCAAAGGGGTAGATTTATCAAGGAATGTTACTGCTGCTACTAAGATTTTTTTAATTAAAAAGTTAACCCTTAGCCAAGCTACAGAGTAGCAGCATATGCCGATTTTTTACGCTGATCATGGTTTACTGTTCACTATGCTTAGACATTACACGTCCATCATAGCCGATCGTCATGGGCTAGCATTGAGCATTTGCAAAGGGGTAGATTTATAAAGGAATGTTACTGCTGCTACAAAGATTTTTTTAATTAAAAAGTTAACCCTTAGCCAAGCTACAGAGTAGCACAATACGTCGATTCGTTAGGGTGATCTTGGTTTACTATTCACTATGCTTAGACATTACACGTCCGTGTTAGCCGATCGTCATTGGCTAGCATTGTGCATTTGAAAAGGGGTAGATTTATAAAGGAATGTTAGTGCTGCTACAAAGATTTTTTTAATTAAAAAGTTAACCCTTAGCCAAGCTACAGAGTAGCACAATATGTCGATTCGTTAGGGTGATCTTGGTTTACTATTCACTATGGTTAGACATTACACGTCCGTGTTAGCCGATCGTCATGGGCTAGCATTGAGCATTTGAAAAGGGGTAGATCTATCAAGGAATGTTATTGCATGCTACTAAGATTTTTTTAATTAAAAAGTTAACCCTTAGACAAGCTACAGAGTAGCACAATATGTCGATTCGTTAGGGTGATCTTGGTTTACTATTCACTATGGTTAGACATTACACGTCCGTGTTAGCCGATCGTCATTGGCTAGCACTGAGCATTTGAAAAGGGGTAGATTAATAAAGGAATGTTAGTGCTGCTACAAAGATTTTTTTAATTAAAAAGTTAACCCTTAGACAAGCTACAGAGTAGCAAAATATGTCCATTCGTTAGGGTGATCTTCGTTTACTCTTCACTATGCTTAGACATTACACGTCCATCTTAGCCGATCGTCATGGGCTAGCATTGAGCATTTGCAAAGGGGTAGATCTATCAAGGAATGTTACTGCATGCTACTAAGATTTTTTTAATTAAAAAGATAACCCTTAGACAAGCTACAGAATAGCAAAATATGTCGATTCGTTGGGGTGATCTTGGTTTACTATTCACTATGCTTAGACATTACACGTCCATCTTAGCCGATCGTCATGGGCTAGCATTGGGCATTTGCAAAGGGGTGGATCTATCGAGGAAGATTACTGCATACTACTAAGATTTTCTAATTAAAAGATAACCCTTAGACAAGCTACAGAGTAGCACAATATGTCGATTCGTTAGGGTGATCTTGGTTTACTATTCACTATGGTTAGACATTACACGTGCGTGTTTGCCGATCGTCATGGGCTAGCATTGAGCATTTGCAAAGGGGTAGATCTATCAAGGAAGATAACTGCATACTACTAAGATTTTTCTAATTAAAAAGTTAACCCTTAGACAAGCTACAGAGTAGCAAAATATGTCCATTCGTTAGGGGTGATCTTGGTTTACTATTCACTATGGTTAGACATTACACGTCCGTGTTAGCCGATCGTCATGGGCTAGCATTGAGCATTTGCAAAGGGGTAGATCTATCAAGGAATGTTACTGCATGGTACTAAGATTTTTTTAATTAAAAAGATAACCCTTAGACAAGCTACAGAATAGCAAAATATGTCGATTCGTTGGGGTGATCTTGGTTTACTATTCACTATGCTTAGACATTACACGTCCGTGTTAGCCGACCGTCATGGGCTAGCATTGGGCATTTGAAAGGGGTGGATCTATCGAGGAAGATTACTGCATACTACTAAGATTTTTCTAATTAAAAAGATAACCCTTAGACAAGGTACAGAGTAGCACAATATGTCGATTCGTTAGGGTGATCTTGGTTTACTATTCACTATGGTTAGACATTACACGTCCGTGTTAGCCGATCGTCATGGGCTAGCATTGAGCATTTGCAAAGGGGTAGATCTATCAAGGAATGTTACTGCATGCTACTAAGATTTTTTTAATTAAAAAGATAACCCTTAGACAAGCTACAGAATAGCAAAATATGTCGATTCGTTGGGGTGATCTTGGTTTACTATTCACTATGCTTAGACATTACACGTCCATCTTAGCCGACCGTCATGGGCTAGCATTGGGCATTTGAAAGGGGTGGATCTATCGAGGAAGATTACTGCATACTACTAAGATTTTTCTAATTAAAAAGATAACCCTTAGCCAAGCTACAGAGTAGCAGCATACGTCGATTTGTTACGCTGATCATGGTTTACTATTCACTATGCTTAGACATTACACGTCCATCTTAGCCGATCGTCATGGGCTAGCATTGTGCATTTGAAAAGGGGTGGATCTATGGAGGAATATTATTGCATACTAGTAAGATTTTTTTAATTAAAAAGTTAACCCTTAGACAAGCTACAGAGTAGCACAATATGTCGATTCGTTAGGGTGATCTTGGTTTACTATTCACTATGGTTAGACATTACACGTCCATGTTAGCCGATCTTCATGGGCTAGCATTGCGCATTTGCAAAGGGGTTATCTATCGAGGAAGATTACTGCATGCTACTAAGATTTTTTTAATTAAAAAGTTATCCCTTAGCCAAGCTGCAGAGTAGCACAATATGTCGATTCGTTAGGGTGATCTTGGTTTACTATTCACTATGGTTAGACATTACACGTCCGTGTTAGCCGATCGTCATGGGCTAGCATTGAGCATTTGCAAAGGGGTAGATCTATCAAGGAATGTTACTGCATGCTACTAAGATTTTTTTAATTAAAAAGTTAACCCTTAGCCAAGCTACAGAGTAGCAGCATATGTCGATTTGTTACGCTGATCACGGTTTACTATTCACTATGGTTAGACATTACACGTCCGTGTTAGCCGATCGTCGTGGGCTAGCATTGAGTATTTGCAAAGAGGTGGATCTATCAAGGAATGTTACTGCATGGTACTAAGATTTTTTTAATTAAAAAGTTATCCCTTAGCCAAGCTGCAGAGTAGCACAATATGTCGATTCGTTAGGGTGAACTTGGTTTACTATTCACTATGGTTAGACATTACACTTCCATGTTAGCCGATCTTCATGGGCTAGCATTGCGCATTTGCAAAGGGGTTATCTATCGAGGAAGATTACTGCATGCTACTAAGATTTTTTTAATTAAAAAGTTATCCCTTAGCCAAGCTGCAGAGTAGCAGAATATGTCGATTTGTTACGCTGATCACGGTTTACTATTCACTATGGTTAGACATTACACGTCCGTGTTAGCCGATCGTCGTGGGCTAGCATTGAGTATTTGCAAAGAGGTGGATCTATCAAGGAATGTTACTGCATGGTACTAAGATTTTTTTAATTAAAAAGATAACCCTTAGACAAGCTACAGAATAGCAAAATATGTCGATTCGTTGGGGTGATCTTGGTTTACTATTCACTATGCTTAGACATTACACGTCCGTGTTAGCCGACCGTCATGGGCTAGCATTGGGCATTTGAAAGGGGTGGATCTATCGAGGAAGATTACTGCATACTACTAAGATTTTTCTAATTAAAAAGATAACCCTTAGACAAGGTACAGAGTAGCACAATATGTCGATTCGTTAGGGTGATCTTGGTTTACTATTCACTATGGTTAGACATTACACGTCCGTGTTAGCCGATCGTCATGGGCTAGCATTGAGCATTTGCAAAGGGGTAGATCTATCAAGGAATGTTACTGCATGCTACTAAGATTTTTTTAATTAAAAAGATAACCCTTAGACAAGCTACAGAATAGCAAAATATGTCGATTCGTTGGGGTGATCTTGGTTTACTATTCACTATGCTTAGACATTACACGTCCATCTTAGCCGACCGTCATGGGCTAGCATTGGGCATTTGAAAGGGGTGGATCTATCGAGGAAGATTACTGCATACTACTAAGATTTTTTTAATTAAAAAGTTAACCCTTAGACAAGCTACAGAGTAGCACAATATGTCGATTCGTTAGGGTGATCTTGGTTTACTCTTCACTATGCTTAGACATTACACGTCCATCTTAGCCGATCGTCATGGGCTAGCATTGGGCATTTGCAAAGGGGTGGATCTATCGAGGAAGATTACTGCATACTACTAAGATTTTTTTAATTAAAAAGTTAACCCTTAGACAAGCTACAGAGTAGCACAATATGTCGATTCGTTAGGGTGATCTTGGTTTACTATTCACTATGGTTAGACATTACACGTCCGTGTTAGCCGATCGTCGTTGGCTAGCATTGAGTATTTGCAAAGGGGTGGATCTATCAAGGAATGTTACTGCATGGTACTAAGATTTTTTTAATTAAAAAGTTAACCCTTAGCCAAGCTACAGAGTAGCAGCATATGTCGATTTGTTACGCTGATCATGGTTTACAATTCACTATGGTTAGACATTACACGTCCGTGTTAGCCGATCGTCGTGGGCTAGCATTGAGTATTTGCAAAGGGGTAGATCTATCAAGGAATGTTACTGCATGCTACTAAGATTTTTTTAATTAAAAAGTTATCCCTTAGCCAAGCTGCAGAGTAGCACAATATGTCGATTCGTTAGGGTGATCTTGGTTTACTATTCACTATGGTTAGACATTACACGTCCGTGTTAGCCGATCGTCATGGGCTAGCATTGAGCATTTGCAAAGGGGTAGATCTATCAAGGAATGTTACTGCATGCTACTAAGATTTTTTTAATTAAAAAGTTAACCCTTAGCCAAGCTACAGAGTAGCAGCATATGTCGATTTGTTACGCTGATCACGGTTTACTATTCACTATGGTTAGACATTACACGTCCGTGTTAGCCGATCGTCGTGGGCTAGCATTGAGTATTTGCAAAGAGGTGGATCTATCAAGGAATGTTACTGCATGGTACTAAGATTTTTTTAATTAAAAAGATAACCCTTAGACAAGCTACAGAATAGCAAAATATGTCGATTCGTTGGGGTGATCTTGGTTTACTATTCACTATGCTTAGACATTACACGTCCATCTTACCCGACCGTCATGGGCTAGCATTGGGCATTTGAAAGGGGTGGATCTATCGAGGAAGATTACTGCATACTACTAAGATTTTTTTAATTAAAAAGTTATCCCTTAGCCAAGCTGCAGAGTAGCACAATATGTCGATTCGTTAGGGTGATCTTGGTTTACTATTCACTATGGTTAGACATTACACGTCCGTGTTAGCCGATCGTCATGGGCTAGCATTGAGCATTTGCAAAGGGGTAGATCTATCAAGGAATGTTACTGCATGCTACTAAGATTTTTTTAATTAAAAAGTTAACCCTTAGCCAAGCTACAGAGTAGCAGCATATGTCGATTTGTTACGCTGATCACGGTTTACTATTCACTATGGTTAGACATTACACGTCCGTGTTAGCCGATCGTCGTGGGCTAGCATTGAGTATTTGCAAAGAGGTGGATCTATCAAGGAATGTTACTGCATGGTACTAAGATTTTTTTAATTAAAAAGATAACCCTTAGACAAGCTACAGAGTAGCGAAATATGTCGATTCGTTAGGGTGATCTTGGTTTACTCTTCACTATGCTTAGACATTACACGTCCATCTTAGCCGATCGTCATGGGCTAGCATTGGGCATTTGCAAAGGGGTGGATCTATCGAGGAAGATTACTGCATACTACTAAGATTTTTTTAATTAAAAAGTTAACCCTTAGACAAGCTACAGAGTAGCACAATATGTCGATTCGTTAGGGTGATCTTGGTTTACTATTCACTATGGTTAGACATTACACGTCCGTGTTAGCCGATCGTCGTTGGCTAGCATTGAGTATTTGCAAAGGGGTGGATCTATCAAGTAATGTTACTGCATGGTACTAAGATTTTTTTAATTAAAAAGTTAACCCTTAGCCAAGCTACAGAGTAGCAGCATATGTCGATTTGTTACGCTGATCATGGTTTACAATTCACTATGGTTAGACATTACACGTCCGTGTTAGCCGATCGTCGTGGGCTAGCATTGAGTATTTGCAAAGGGGTAGATCTATCAAGGAATGTTACTGCATGCTACTAAGATTTTTTTAATTAAAAAGTTATCCCTTAGCCAAGCTGCAGAGTAGCACAATATGTCGATTCGTTAGGGTGAACTTGGTTTACTATTCACTATGGTTAGACATTACACTTCCATGTTAGCCGATCTTCATGGGCTAGCATTGCGCATTTGCAAAGGGGTTATCTATCGAGGAAGATTACTGCATGCTACTAAGATTTTTTTAATTAAAAAGTTATCCCTTAGCCAAGCTGCAGAGTAGCAGAATATGTCGATTTGTTACGCTGATCACGGTTTACTATTCACTATGGTTAGACATTACACGTCCGTGTTAGCCGATCGTCGTGGGCTAGCATTGAGTATTTGGAAAGAGGTGGATCTATCAAGGAATGTTACTGCATGGTACTAAGATTTTTTTAATTAAAAAGATAACCCTTAGACAAGCTACAGAATAGCAAAATATGTCGATTCGTTGGGGTGATCTTGGTTTACTATTCACTATGCTTAGACATTACACGTCCGTGTTAGCCGACCGTCATGGGCTAGCATTGGGCATTTGAAAGGGGTGGATCTATCGAGGAAGATTACTGCATACTACTAAGATTTTTCTAATTAAAAAGATAACCCTTAGACAAGGTACAGAGTAGCACAATATGTCGATTCGTTAGGGTGATCTTGGTTTACTATTCACTATGGTTAGACATTACACGTCCGTGTTAGCCGATCGTCGTGGGCTAGCATTGAGTATTTGCAAAGGGGTAGATCTATCAAGGAATGTTACTGCATGCTACTAAGATTTTTTTAATTAAAAAGTTATCCCTTAGCCAAGCTGCAGAGTAGCACAATATGTCGATTCGTTAGGGTGAACTTGGTTTACTATTCACTATGGTTAGACATTACACTTCCATGTTAGCCGATCTTCATGGGCTAGCATTGCGCATTTGCAAAGGGGTTATCTATCGAGGAAGATTACTGCATGCTACTAAGATTTTTTTAATTAAAAAGTTATCCCTTAGCCAAGCTGCAGAGTAGCAGAATATGTCGATTTGTTACGCTGATCACGGTTTACTATTCACTATGGTTAGACATTACACGTCCGTGTTAGCCGATCGTCGTGGGCTAGCATTGAGTATTTGCAAAGAGGTGGATCTATCAAGGAATGTTACTGCATGGTACTAAGATTTTTTTAATTAAAAAGATAACCCTTAGACAAGCTACAGAATAGCAAAATATGTCGATTCGTTGGGGTGATCTTGGTTTACTATTCACTATGCTTAGACATTACACGTCCGTGTTAGCCGACCGTCATGGGCTAGCATTGGGCATTTGAAAGGGGTGGATCTATCGAGGAAGATTACTGCATACTACTAAGATTTTTCTAATTAAAAAGATAACCCTTAGACAAGGTACAGAGTAGCACAATATGTCGATTCGTTAGGGTGATCTTGGTTTACTATTCACTATGGTTAGACATTACACGTCCGTGTTAGCCGATCGTCATGGGCTAGCATTGAGCATTTGCAAAGGAGTAGATCTATCAAGGAATGTTACTGCATGCTACTAAGATTTTTTTAATTAAAAAGATAACCCTTAGACAAGCTACAGAATAGCAAAATATGTCGATTCGTTGGGGTGATCTTGGTTTACTATTCACTATGCTTAGACATTACACGTCCATCTTAGCCGACCGTCATGGGCTAGCATTGGGCATTTGAAAGGGGTGGATCTATCGAGGAAGATTACTGCATACTACTAAGATTTTTCTAATTAAAAAGATAACCCTTAGCCAAGCTACAGAGTAGCAGCATATGTCGATTTGTTACGCTGATCATGGTTTACTATTCACTATGCTTAGACATTACACGTCCATCTTAGCCGATCGTCATGGGCTAGCATTGTGCATTTGAAAAGGGGTGGATCTATGGAGGAATATTATTGCATACTAGTAAGATTTTTTTAATTAAAAAGTTAACCCTTAGACAAGCTACAGAGTAGCACAATATGTCGATTCGTTAGGGTGATCTTGGTTTACTATTCACTATGGTTAGACATTACACGTCCATGTTAGCCGATCTTCATGGGCTAGCATTGCGCATTTGCAAAGGGGTTATCTATCGAGGAAGATTACTGCATGCTACTAAGATTTTTTTAATTAAAAAGTTATCCCTTAGCCAAGCTGCTGAGTAGCACAATATGTCGATTCGTTAGGGTGATCTTGGTTTACTATTCACTATGGTTAGACATTACACGTCCGTGTTAGCCGATCGTCATGGGCTAGCATTGAGCATTTGCAAAGGGGTAGATCTATCAAGGAATGTTACTGCATGGTACTAAGATTTTTTTAATTAAAAAGATAACCCTTAGACAAGCTACAGAATAGCAAAATATGTCGATTCGTTGGGGTGATCTTGGTTTACTATTCACTATGCTTAGACATTACACGTCCGTGTTAGCCGACCGTCATGGGCTAGCATTGGGCATTTGAAAGGGGTGGATCTATCGAGGAAGATTACTGCATACTACTAAGATTTTTCTAATTAAAAAGATAACCCTTAGACAAGGTACAGAGTAGCACAATATGTCGATTCGTTAGGGTGATCTTGGTTTACTATTCACTATGGTTAGACATTACACGTCCGTGTTAGCCGATCGTCATGGGCTAGCATTGAGCATTTGCAAAGGGGTAGATCTATCAAGGAATGTTACTGCATGCTACTAAGATTTTTTTAATTAAAAAGATAACCCTTAGACAAGCTACAGAATAGCAAAATATGTCGATTCGTTGGGGTGATCTTGGTTTACTATTCACTATGCTTAGACATTACACGTCCATCTTAGCCGACCGTCATGGGCTAGCATTGGGCATTTGAAAGGGGTGGATCTATCGAGGAAGATTACTGCATACTACTAAGATTTTTCTAATTAAAAAGATAACCCTTAGCCAAGCTACAGAGTAGCAGCATATGTCGATTTGTTACGCTGATCATGGTTTACTATTCACTATGCTTAGACATTACACGTCCATCTTAGCCGATCGTCATGGGCTAGCATTGTGCATTTGAAAAGGGGTGGATCTATGGAGGAATATTATTGCATACTAGTAAGATTTTTTTAATTAAAAGTTAACCCTTAGACAAGCTACAGAGTAGCACAATATGTCGATTCGTTAGGGTGATCTTGGTTTACTATTCACTATGGTTAGACATTACACGTCCGTGTTAGCCGATCGTCGTGGGCTAGCATTGAGTATTTGCAAAGAGGTGGATCTATCAAGGAATGTTACTGCATGGTACTAAGATTTTTTTAATTAAAAAGTTATCCCTTAGCCAAGCTGCAGAGTAGCACAATATGTCGATTCGTTAGGGTGATCTTGGTTTACTATTCACTATGGTTAGACATTACACGTCCGTGTTAGCCGATCGTCATGGGCTAGCATTGAGCATTTGCAAAGGGGTAGATCTATCAAGGAATGTTACTGCATGCTACTAAGATTTTTTTAATTAAAAAGTTAACCCTTAGCCAAGCTACAGAGTAGCAGCATATGTCGATTTGTTACGCTGATCACGGTTTACTATTCACTATGGTTAGACATTACACGTCCGTGTTAGCCGATCGTCGTGGGCTAGCATTGAGTATTTGCAAAGAGGTGGATCTATCAAGGAATGTTACTGCATGGTACTAAGATTTTTTTAATTAAAAAGTTATCCCTTAGCCAAGCTGCAGAGTAGCACAATATGTCGATTCGTTAGGGTGAACTTGGTTTACTATTCACTATGGTTAGACATTACACTTCCATGTTAGCCGATCTTCATGGGCTAGCATTGCGCATTTGCAAAGGGGTTATCTATCGAGGAAGATTACTGCATGCTACTAAGATTTTTTTAATTAAAAAGTTATCCCTTAGCCAAGCTGCAGAGTAGCAGAATATGTCGATTTGTTACGCTGATCACGGTTTACTATTCACTATGGTTAGACATTACACGTCCGTGTTAGCCGATCGTCGTGGGCTAGCATTGAGTATTTGCAAAGAGGTGGATCTATCAAGGAATGTTACTGCATGGTACTAAGATTTTTTTAATTAAAAAGATAACCCTTAGACAAGCTACAGAATAGCAAAATATGTCGATTCGTTGGGGTGATCTTGGTTTACTATTCACTATGCTTAGACATTACACGTCCGTGTTAGCCGACCGTCATGGGCTAGCATTGGGCATTTGAAAGGGGTGGATCTATCGAGGAAGATTACTGCATACTACTAAGATTTTTCTAATTAAAAAGATAACCCTTAGACAAGGTACAGAGTAGCACAATATGTCGATTCGTTAGGGTGATCTTGGTTTACTATTCACTATGGTTAGACATTACACGTCCGTGTTAGCCGATCGTCATGGGCTAGCATTGAGCATTTGCAAAGGGGTAGATCTATCAAGGAATGTTACTGCATGCTACTAAGATTTTTTTAATTAAAAAGATAACCCTTAGACAAGCTACAGAATAGCAAAATATGTCGATTCGTTGGGGTGATCTTGGTTTACTATTCACTATGCTTAGACATTACACGTCCATCTTAGCCGACCGTCATGGGCTAGCATTGGGCATTTGAAAGGGGTGGATCTATCGAGGAAGATTACTGCATACTACTAAGATTTTTCTAATTAAAAAGATAACCCTTAGCCAAGCTACAGAGTAGCAGCATATGTCGATTTGTTACGCTGATCATGGTTTACTATTCACTATGCTTAGACATTACACGTCCATCTTAGCCGATCGTCATGGGCTAGCATTGTGCATTTGAAAAGGGGTGGATCTATGGAGGAATATTATTGCATACTAGTAAGATTTTTTTAATTAAAAAGTTAACCCTTAGACAAGCTACAGAGTAGCACAATATGTCGATTCGTTAGGGTGATCTTGGTTTACTATTCACTATGGTTAGACATTACACGTCCATGTTAGCCGATCTTCATGGGCTAGCATTGCGCATTTGCAAAGGGGTTATCTATCGAGGAAGATTACTGCATGCTACTAAGATTTTTTTAATTAAAAAGTTATCCCTTAGCCAAGCTGCAGAGTAGCACAATATGTCGATTCGTTAGGGTGATCTTGGTTTACTATTCACTATGGTTAGACATTACACGTCCGTGTTAGCCGATCGTCATGGGCTAGCATTGAGCATTTGCAAAGGGGTAGATCTATCAAGGAATGTTACTGCATGCTACTAAGATTTTTTTAATTAAAAAGTTAACCCTTAGCCAAGCTACAGAGTAGCAGCATATGTCGATTTGTTACGCTGATCACGGTTTACTATTCACTATGGTTAGACATTACACGTCCGTGTTAGCCGATCGTCGTGGGCTAGCATTGAGTATTTGCAAAGAGGTGGATCTATCAAGGAATGTTACTGCATGGTACTAAGATTTTTTTAATTAAAAAGATAACCCTTAGACAAGCTACGGAATAGCAAAATTTGTCGATTCGTTGGGGTGATCTTGGTTTACTATTCACTATGGTTAGACATTACACGTCCGTGTTAGCCGATCGTCATGGGCTAGCATTGAGCATTTGCAAAGGGGTAGATCTATCAAGGAATGTTACTGCATGCTACTAAGATTTTTTTAATTAAAAAGATAACCCTTAGACAAGCTACAGAATAGCAAAATATGTCGATTCGTTGGGGTGATCTTGGTTTACTATTCACTATGCTTAGACATTACACGTCCATCTTAGCCGACCGTCATGGGCTAGCATTGGGCATTTGAAAGGGATGGATCTATCGAGGAAGATTACTGCATACTACTAAGATTTTTCTAATTAAAAAGATAACCCGTAGACAAGCTACAGAGTAGCACAATATGTCGATTCGTTAGGGTGATCTTGGTTTACTATTCACTATGGTTAGACATTACACGTCCGTGTTAGCCGATCGTCGTTGGCTAGCATTGAGTATTTGCAAAGGGGTGGATCTATCAAGGAATGTTACTGCATGGTACTAAGATTTTTTTAATTAAAAAGTTAACCCTTAGCCAAGCTACAGAGTAGCAGCATATGTCGATTTGTTACGCTGATCATGGTTTACAATTCACTATGGTTAGACATTACACGTCCGTGTTAGCCGATCGTCGTGGGCTAGCATTGAGTATTTGCAAAGGGGTAGATCTATCAAGGAATGTTACTGCATGCTACTAAGATTTTTTTAATTAAAAAGTTATCCCTTAGCCAAGCTGCAGAGTAGCACAATATGTCGATTCGTTAGGGTGATCTTGGTTTACTATTCACTATGGTTAGACATTACACGTCCGTGTTAGCCGATCGTCATGGGCTAGCATTGAGCATTTGCAAAGGGGTAGATCTATCAAGGAATGTTACTGCATGCTACTAAGATTTTTTTAATTAAAAAGTTAACCCTTAGCCAAGCTACAGAGTAGCAGCATATGTCGATTTGTTACGCTGATCACGGTTTACTATTCACTATGGTTAGACATTACACGTCCGTGTTAGCCGACCGTCATGGGCTAGCATTGGGCATTTGAAAGGGGTGGATCTATCGAGGAAGATTACTGCATACTACTAAGATTTTTCTAATTAAAAAGATAACCCTTAGACAAGGTACAGAGTAGCACAATATGTCGATTCGTTAGGGTGATCTTGGTTTACTATTCACTATGGTTAGACATTACACGTCCGTGTTAGCCGATCGTCATGGGCTAGCATTGAGCATTTGCAAAGGGGTAGATCTATCAAGGAATGTTACTGCATGCTACTAAGATTTTTTTAATTAAAAAGATAACCCTTAGACAAGCTACAGAATAGCAAAATATGTCGATTCGTTGGGGTGATCTTGGTTTACTATTCACTATGCTTAGACATTACACGTCCATCTTAGCCGACCGTCATGGGCTAGCATTGGGCATTTGAAAGGGGTGGATCTATCGAGGAAGATTACTGCATACTACTAAGATTTTTCTAATTAAAAAGATAACCCTTAGCCAAGCTACAGAGTAGCAGCATATGTCGATTTGTTACGCTGATCATGGTTTACTATTCACTATGCTTAGACATTACACGTCCATCTTAGCCGATCGTCATGGGCTAGCATTGTGCATTTGAAAAGGGGTGGATCTATGGAGGAATATTATTGCATACTAGTAAGATTTTTTTAATTAAAAAGTTAACCCTTAGACAAGCTACAGAGTAGCACAATATGTCGATTCGTTAGGGTGATCTTGGTTTACTATTCACTATGGTTAGACATTACACGTCCATGTTAGCCGATCTTCATGGGCTAGCATTGCGCATTTGCAAAGGGGTTATCTATCGAGGAAGATTACTGCATGCTACTAAGATTTTTTTAATTAAAAAGTTATCCCTTAGCCAAGCTGCAGAGTAGCACAATATGTCGATTCGTTAGGGTGATCTTGGTTTACTATTCACTATGGTTAGACATTACACGTCCGTGTTAGCCGATCGTCATGGGCTAGCATTGAGCATTTGCAAAGGGGTAGATCTATCAAGGAATGTTACTGCATGCTACTAAGATTTTTTTAATTAAAAAGTTAACCCTTAGCCAAGCTACAGAGTAGCAGCATATGTCGATTTGTTACGCTGATCACGGTTTACTATTCACTATGGTTAGACATTACACGTCCGTGTTAGCCGATCGTCGTGGGCTAGCATTGAGTATTTGCAAAGAGGTGGATCTATCAAGGAATGTTACTGCATGGTACTAAGATTTTTTTAATTAAAAAGATAACCCTTAGACAAGCTACGGAATAGCAAAATTTGTCGATTCGTTGGGGTGATCTTGGTTTACTATTCACTATGGTTAGACATTACACGTCCGTGTTAGCCGATCGTCATGGGCTAGCATTGAGCATTTGCAAAGGGGTAGATCTATCAAGGAATGTTACTGCATGCTACTAAGATTTTTTTAATTAAAAAGATAACCCTTAGACAAGCTACAGAATAGCAAAATATGTCGATTCGTTGGGGTGATCTTGGTTTACTATTCAATATGCTTAGACATTACACGTCCATCTTAGCCGACCGTCATGGGCTAGCATTGGGCATTTGAAAGGGATGGATCTATCGAGGAAGATTACTGCATACTACTAAGATTTTTCTAATTAAAAAGATAACCCGTAGACAAGCTACAGAGTAGCAAAATATGTCGATTCGTTAGGGTGATCTTGGTTTACTCTTCACTATGCTTAGACATTACACGTCCATCTTAGCCGATCGTCATGGGCTAGCATTGGGCATTTGCAAGGGGTGGATCTATCGAGGAAGATTACTGCATACTACTAAGATTTTTTTAATTAAAAAGTTAACCCTTAGACAAGCTACAGAGTAGCACAATATGTCGATTCGTTAGGGTGATCTTGGTTTACTATTCACTATGGTTAGACATTACACGTCCGTGTTAGCCGATCGTCGTTGGCTAGCATTGAGTATTTGCAAAGGGGTGGATCTATCAAGGAATGTTACTGCATGGTACTAAGATTTTTTTAATTAAAAAGTTAACCCTTAGCCAAGCTACAGAGTAGCAGCATATGTCGATTTGTTACGCTGATCATGGTTTACAATTCACTATGGTTAGACATTACACGTCCGTGTTAGCCGATCGTCGTGGGCTAGCATTGAGTATTTGCAAAGGGGTAGATCTATCAAGGAATGTTACTGCATGCTACTAAGATTTTTTTAATTAAAAAGTTATCCCTTAGCCAAGCTGCAGAGTAGCACAATATGTCGATTCGTTAGGGTGATCTTGGTTTACTATTCACTATGGTTAGACATTACACGTCCGTGTTAGCCGATCGTCATGGGCTAGCATTGAGCATTTGCAAAGGGGTAGATCTATCAAGGAATGTTACTGCATGCTACTAAGATTTTTTTAATTAAAAAGTTAACCCTTAGCCAAGCTACAGAGTAGCAGCATATGTCGATTTGTTACGCTGATCACGGTTTACAATTCACTATGGTTAGACATTACACGTCCATCTTAGCCGATCGTCATGGGCTAGCATTGGGCATTTGCAAAGGGGTGGATCTATCGAGGAAGATTACTGCATACTACTAAGATTTTTTTAATTAAAAAGTTAACCCTTAGACAAGCTACAGAGTAGCACAATATGTCGATTCGTTAGGGTGATCTTGGTTTACTATTCACTATGGTTAGACATTACACGTCCGTGTTAGCCGATCGTCGTGGGCTAGCATTGAGTATTTGCAAAGGGGTGGATCTATCAAGGAATGTTACTGCATGGTGCTAAGATTTTTTTAATTAAAAAGTTAACCCTTAGCCAAGCTACAGAGTAGCAGCATATGTCGATTTGTTACGCTGATCATGGTTTACAATTCACTATGGTTAGACATTACACGTCCGTGTTAGCCGATCGTCGTGGGCTAGCATTGAGTATTTGCAAAGGGGTGGATCTATCAAGGAATGTTACTGCATGGTACTAAGATTTTTTTAATTAAAAAGTTAACCCTTAGACAAGCTACAGAGTAGCACAATGTGTCGATTCGTTAGAGTGATCTTGGTTTACTATTCACTATGGTTAGACATTACACGTCCATGTTAGCCGATCTTCATGGGCTAGCATTGCGCATTTGCAAAGGGGTGGATCTATCGAGGAAGATTACTGCATACTACTAAGATTTTTCTAATTAAAAAGATAACCCTTAGACAAGCTACAGTGTAGCACAATATGTCGATTCGTTAGGGTGATCTTGGTTTACTATTCACTATGGGTAGACATTACACGTCCGTGTTAGCCGATCGTCATGGGCTAGCATTGAGCATTTGCAAAGGGGTAGATCCATCAAGGAATGTTACTGCATGCTACTAAGATTTTTTTAATTAAAAAGTTAACCCTTAGCCAAGCTACAGAGTAGCAGCATATGTCGATTTGTTACGCTGATCATGGTTTACAATTCACTATGGTTAGACATTACACGTCCATCTTAGCCGATCGTCATGGGCTAGCATTGGGCATTTGCAAAGGGGTGGATCTATCGAGGAAGATTACTGCATACTACTAAGATTTTTTTAATTAAAAAGTTAACCCTTAGACAAGCTACAGAGTAGCACAATATGTCGATTCGTTAGGGTGATCTTGGTTTACTATTCACTATGGTTAGACATTACACGTCCGTGTTAGCCGATCGTCGTGGGCTAGCATTGAGTATTTGCAAAGGGGTGGATCTATCAAGGAATGTTACTGCATGGTGCTAAGATTTTTTTAATTAAAAAGTTAACGCTTAGCCAAGCTACAGAGTAGCAGCATATGTCGATTTGTTACGCTGATCATGGTTTACTATTCACTATGGTTAGACATTACACGTCCGTGTTAGCCGATCCTCGTGGGCTAGCATTGAGTATTTGCAAAGAGGTGGATCTATCAAGGAATGTTACTGCATGGTACTAAGATTTTTTTAATTAAAAAGATAACCCTTAGACAAGCTACAGAATAGCAAAATATGTCGATTCGTTGGGGTGATCTTGGTTTACTATTCACTATGCTTAGACATTACACGTCCATCTTAGCCGACCGTCATGGGCTAGCATTGGGCATTTGAAAGGGGTGGATCTATCGAGGAAGATTACTGCATACTACTAAGATTTTTCTGATTAAAAAGATAACCCTTAGACAAGCTACAGAGTAGCACAATATGTCGATTCGTTAGGGTGATCTTGGTTTACTATTCACTATGGTTAGACATTACACGTCCGTGTTAGCCGATCGTCATGGGCTAGCATTGAGCATTTGCAAAGGGGTAGATCTATCAAGGAATGTTACTGCATGCTACTAAGATTTTTTTTAATTAAAAAGTTAACCCTTAGCCAAGCTACAGAGTAGCAGCATATGTCGACTTGTTACGCTGATCATGTTTTACAATTCACTATGGTTAGACATTACACGTCCATCTTAGCCGACCGTCATGGGCTAGCATTGGGCATTTGAAAGGGGTGGATCTATCGAGGAAGATTACTGCATACTACTAAGATTTTTCTAATTAAAAAGATAACCCTTAGACAAGCTACAGAGTAGCACAATATGTCGATTCGTTAGGGTGATCTTGGTTTACTATTCACTATGGTTAGACATTACACGTCCGTGTTAGCCGATCGTCATGGGCTAGCATTGAGCATTTGCAAAGGGGTAGATCTATCAAGGAATGTTACTGCATGCTACTAAGATTTTTTTAATTAAAAAGTTAACCCTTAGCCAAGCTACAGAGTAGCAGCATATGTCGATTTGTTACGCTGATCACGGTTTACTATTCACTATGGTTAGACATTACACGTCCGTGTTAGCCGATCGTCGTGGGCTAGCATTGAGCATTTGCAAAGGGGTAGATCTATCAAGGAATGTTACTGCATGCTACTAAGATTTTTTTAATTAAAAAGTTAACCCTTAGCCAAGCTACAGAGTAGCAGCATATGTCGATTTGTTACGCTGATCACGGTTTACAATTCACTATGGTTAGACATTACACGTCCATCTTAGCCGATCGTCATGGGCTAGCATTGGGCATTTGCAAAGGGGTGGATCTATCGAGGAAGATTACTGCATACTACTAAGATTTTTTTAATTAAAAAGTTAACCCTTAGACAAGCTACAGAGTAGCACAATATGTCGATTCGTTAGAGTGATCTTGGTTTACTATTCACTATGGTTAGACATTACACGTCCATGTTAGCCGATCTTCATGGGCTAGCATTGCGCATTTGCAAAGGGGTGGATCTATCGAGGAAGATTACTGCATACTACTAAGATTTTTCTAATTAAAAAGATAACCCTTAGACAAGCTACAGTGTAGCACAATATGTCGATTCGTTAGGGTGATCTTGGTTTACTATTCACTATGGTTAGACATTACACGTCCGTGTTAGCCGATCGTCATGGGCTAGCATTGAGCATTTGCAAAGGGGTAGATCCATCAAGGAATGTTACTGCATGCTACTAAGATTTTTTTAATTAAAAAGTTAACCCTTAGCCAAGCTACAGAGTAGCAGCATATGTCGATTTGTTACGCTGATCATGGTTTACAATTCACTATGGTTAGACATTACACGTCCATCTTAGCCGATCGTCATGGGCTAGCATTGGGCATTTGCAAAGGGGTGGATCTATCGAGGAAGATTACTGCATACTACTAAGATTTTTTTAATTAAAAAGTTAACCCTTAGACAAGCTACAGAGTAGCACAATATGTCGATTCGTTAGGGTGATCTTGGTTTACTATTCACTATGGTTAGACATTACACGTCCGTGTTAGCCGATCGTCGTGGGCTAGCATTGAGTATTTGCAAAGGGGTGGATCTATCAAGGAATGTTACTGCATGGTGCTAAGATTTTTTTAATTAAAAAGTTAACGCTTAGCCAAGCTACAGAGTAGCAGCATATGTCGATTTGTTACGCTGATCATGGTTTACAATTCACTATGGTTAGACATTACACGTCCGTGTTAGCCGATCGTCGTGGGCTAGCATTGAGTATTTGCAAAGGGGTGGATCTATCAAGGAATGTTACTGCATGGTACTAAGATTTTTTTAATTAAAAAGTTAACCCTTAGACAAGCTACAGAGTAGCACAATATGTCGATTCGTTAGAGTGATCTTGGTTTACTATTCACTATGGTTAGACATTACACGTCCATGTTAGCCGATCTTCATGGGCTAGCATTGCGCATTTGCAAAGGGGTGGATCTATCGAGGAAGATTACTGCATACTACTAAGATTTTTCTAATTAAAAAGATAACCCTTAGACAAGCTACAGAGTAGCAAAATATGTCGATTCGCTAGGGTGATCTTGGTTTACTCTTCACTATGCTTAGACATTACACGTCCATCTTAGCCGATCGTCATGGGCTAGCATTGAGCATTTGAAAAGGGGTGGATCTATCGAGGAATATTATTGCATACTAGTAAGATTTTTTTAATTAAAAAGTTAACCCTTAGACAAGCTACAGAGTAGCACAATATGTCGATTCGTTATGGTGATCTTGGTTTACTATTCACTATGGTTAGACATTACACGTCCATGTTAGCCGATCTTCATGGGCTAGCATTGCGCATTTGCAAAGGGGTTATCTATCGAGGAAGATTACTGCATGCTACTAAGATTTTTTTAATTAAAAAGTTATCCCTTAGCCAAGCTGCAGAGTAGCACAATATGTCGATTCGTTAGGGTGATCTTGGTTTACTATTCACTATGCTTAGACATTACACGTCCATCTTAGCCGACCGTCATGGGCTAGCATTGGGCATTTGAAAGGGGTGGATCTATCGAGGAAGATTACTGCATACTACTAAGATTTTTCTAATTAAAAAGATAACCCTTAGACAAGCTACAGAGTAGCACAATATGTCGATTCGTTAGGGTGATCTTGGTTTACTATTCACTATGGTTAGACATTACACGACGTGTTAGCCGATCGTCATGGGCTAGCATTGAGCATTTGCAAAGGGGTAGATCTATCAAGGAATGTTACTGCATGCTACTAAGATTTTTTTAATTAAAAAGATAACCCTTAGACAAGCTACAGAATAGCAAAATATGTCGATTCGTTAGGGTGATCTTGGTTTACTTTTCACTATGCTTAGACATTACACGTCCATCTTAGCCGATCGTCATGGGCTAGCATTGGGCATTTGAAAGGGGTGGATCTATCGAGGAAGATTACTGCATACTACTAAGATTTTTCTAATTAAAAAGATAACCCTTAGACAAGCTACAGAGTAGCACAATATGTCGATTCGTTGGGGTGATCTTGGTTTACTATTCACTATGCTTAGACATTACACGTCCATCTTAGCCGACCGTCATGGGCTAGCATTGGGCATTTGAAAGGGGTGGATCTATCGAGGAAGATTACTGCATACTACTAAGATTTTTCTAATTAAAAAGATAACCCTTAGACAAGCTACAGAGTAGCAAAATATGTCGATTCGTTAGGGTGATCTTGGTTTACTTTTCACTATGCTTAGACATTACAAGTCCATCTTAGCCGATCGTCATGGGCTAGCATTGGGCATTTGCAAAGGGGTGGATCTATCGAGGAAGATTACTGCATACTACTAAGATTTTTCTAATTAAAAAGATAACCCTTAGACAAGCTACAGAGTAGCACAATATGTCGATTCGTTAGGGTGATCTTGGTTTACTATTCACTATGGTTAGACATTACACGACCGTGTTAGCCGATCGTCATGGGCTAGCATTGAGCATTTGCAAAGGGGTAGATCTATCAAGGAATGTTACTGCATGCTACTAAGATTTTTTTAATTAAAAAGATAACCCTTAGACAAGCTACAGAATAGCAAAATATGTCGATTCGTTAGGGTGATCTTGGTTTACTTTTCACTATGCTTAGACATTACACGTCCATCTTAGCCGATCGTCATGGGCTAGCATTGGGCATTTGAAAGGGGTGGATCTATCGAGGAAGATTACTGCATACTACTAAGATTTTTCTAATTAAAAAGATAACCCTTAGACAAGCTACAGAGTAGCACAATATGTCGATTCGTTAGGGTGATCTTGGTTTACTATTCACTATGGTTAGACATTACACGACCGTGTTAGCCGATCGTCATGGGCTAGCATTGAGCATTTGCAAAGGGGTAGATCTATCAAGGAATGTTACTGCATGCTACTAAGATTTTTTTAATTAAAAAGATAACCCTTAGACAAGCTACAGAATAGCAAAATATGTCGATTCGTTAGGGTGATCTTGGTTTACTTTTCACTATGCTTAGACATTACACGTCCATCTTAGCCGATCGTCATGGGCTAGCATTGGGCATTTGAAAGGGGTGGATCTATCGAGGAAGATTACTGCATACTACTAAGATTTTTCTAATTAAAAAGATAACCCTTAGACAAGCTACAGAGTAGCACAATATGTCGATTCGTTGGGGTGATCTTGGTTTACTATTCACTATGCTTAGACATTACACGTCCATCTTAGCCGACCGTCATGGGCTAGCATTGGGCATTTGAAAGGGGTGGATCTATCGAGGAAGATTACTGCATACTACTAAGATTTTTCTAATTAAAAAGATAACCCTTAGACAAGCTACAGAGTAGCAAAATATGTCGATTCGTTAGGGTGATCTTGGTTTACTTTTCACTATGCTTAGACATTACAAGTCCATCTTAGCCGATCGTCATGGGCTAGCATTGGGCATTTGCAAAGGGGTGGATCTATCGAGGAAGATTACTGCATACTACTAAGATTTTTTTAATTAAAAAGTTAACCCTTAGACAAGCTACAGAGTAGCACAATATGTCGATTCGTTAGGGTGATCTTGGTTTACTATTCACTATGGTTAGACATTACACGTCCGTGTTAGCCGATCGTCGTGGGCTAGCATTGAGTATTTGCAAAGGGGTGGATCTATCAAGGAATGTTACTGCATGGTACTAAGATTTTTTTAATTAAAAAGTTAACCCTTAGCCAAGCTACAGAGTAGCAGCATATGTCGATTTGTTACGCTGATCATGGTTTACAATTCACTATGGTTAGACATTACACGTCCGTGTTAGCCGATCGTCGTGGGCTAGCATTGAGTATTTGCAAAGGAGTGGATCTATCAAGGAATGTTACTGCATGCTACTAAGATTTTTTTAATTAAAAAGTTATCCCTTAGCCAAGCTGCAGAGTAGCACAATATGTCGATTCGTTAGGGTGATCTTGGTTTACTATTCACTATGGTTAGACATTACACGTCCGTGTTAGCCGATCGTCATGGGCTAGCATTGAGCATTTGCAAAGGGGTAGATCTATCAAGGAATGTTACTGCATGCTACTAAGATTTTTTTAATTAAAAAGTTAACCCTTAGCCAAGCTACAGAGTAGCACAATATGTCGATTCGTTGGGGTGATCTTGGTTTACTATTCACTATGCTTAGACATTACACGTCCATCTTAGCCGACCGTCATGGGCTAGCATTGGGCATTTGAAAGGGGTGGATCTATCGAGGAAGATTACTGCATACTACTAAGATTTTTCTAATTAAAAAGATAACCCTTAGACAAGCTACAGAGTAGCAAAATATGTCGATTCGTTAGGGTGATCTTGGTTTACTTTTCACTATGCTTAGACATTACAAGTCCATCTTAGCCGATCGTCATGGGCTAGCATTGGGCATTTGCAAAGGGGTGGATCTATGGAGGAAGATTACTGCATACTACTAAGATTTTTCTAATTAAAAAGATAACCCTTAGACAAGCTACAGAGTAGCACAATATGTCGATTCGTTAGGGTGATCTTGGTTTACTATTCACTATGGTTAGACATTACACGACCGTGTTAGCCGATCGTCATGGGCTAGCATTGAGCATTTGCAAAGGGGTAGATCTATCAAGGAATGTTACTGCATGCTACTAAGATTTTTTTAATTAAAAAGATAACCCTTAGACAAGCTACAGAATAGCAAAATATGTCGATTCGTTAGGGTGATCTTGGTTTACTTTTCACTATGCTTAGACATTACACGTCCATCTTAGCCGATCGTCATGGGCTAGCATTGGGCATTTGAAAGGGGTGGATCTATCGAGGAAGATTACTGCATACTACTAAGATTTTTCTAATTAAAAAGATAACCCTTAGACAAGCTACAGAGTAGCACAATATGTCGATTCGTTGGGGTGATCTTGGTTTACTATTCACTATGCTTAGACATTACACGTCCATCTTAGCCGACCGTCATGGGCTAGCATTGGGCATTTGAAAGGGGTGGATCTATCGAGGAAGATTACTGCATACTACTAAGATTTTTCTAATTAAAAAGATAACCCGTAGACAAGCTACAGAGTAGCAAAATATGTCGATTCGTTAGGGTGATCTTGGTTTACTCTTCACTATGCTTAGACATTACACGTCCATCTTAGCCGATCGTCATGGGCTAGCATTGGGCATTTGCAAAGGGGTGGATCTATCGAGGAAGATTACTGCATACTACTAAGATTTTTTTTAATTAAAAAGTTAACCCTTAGACAAGCTACAGAGTAGCACAATATGTCGATTCGTTAGGGTGATCTTGGTTTTACTATTCACTATGGTTAGACATTACACGTCCGTGTTAGCCGATCGTCGTTGGCTAGCATTGAGTATTTGCAAAGGGGTGGATCTATCAAGGAATGTTACTGCATGGTACTAAGATTTTTTTAATTAAAAAGTTAACCCTTAGCCAAGCTACAGAGTAGCAGCATATGTCGATTTGTTACGCTGATCATGGTTTACAATTCACTATGGTTAGACATTACACGTCCGTGTTAGCCGATCGTCGTGGGCTAGCATTGAGTATTTGCAAAGGGGTAGATCTATCAAGGAATGTTACTGCATGCTACTAAGATTTTTTTAATTAAAAAGTTATCCCTTAGCCAAGCTGCAGAGTAGCACAATATGTCGATTCGTTAGGGTGATCTTGGTTTACTATTCACTATGGTTAGACATTACACGTCCGTGTTAGCCGATCGTCATGGGCTAGCATTGAGCATTTGCAAAGGGGTAGATCTATCAAGGAATGTTACTGCATGCTACTAAGATTTTTTTAATTAAAAAGTTAACCCTTAGCCAAGCTACAGAGTAGCAGCATATGTCGATTTGTTACGCTGATCACGGTTTACAATTCACTATGGTTAGACATTACACGTCCATCTTAGCCGATCGTCATGGGCTAGCATTGGGCATTTGCAAAGGGGTGGATCTATCGAGGAAGATTACTGCATACTACTAAGATTTTTTTAATTAAAAAGTTAACCCTTAGACAAGCTACAGAGTAGCACAATATGTCGATTCGTTAGGGTGATCTTGGTTTACTATTCACTATGGTTAGACATTACACGTCCGTGTTAGCCGATCGTCGTGGGCTAGCATTGAGTATTTGCAAAGGGGTGGATCTATCAAGGAATGTTACTGCATGGTGCTAAGATTTTTTTAATTAAAAAGTTAACCCTTAGCCAAGCTACAGAGTAGCAGCATATGTCGATTTGTTACGCTGATCATGGTTTACAATTCACTATGGTTAGACATTACACGTCCGTGTTAGCCGATCGTCGTGGGCTAGCATTGAGTATTTGCAAAGGGGTGGATCTATCAAGGAATGTTACTGCATGGTACTAAGATTTTTTTAATTAAAAAGTTAACCCTTAGACAAGCTACAGAGTAGCACAATGTGTCGATTCGTTAGAGTGATCTTGGTTTACTATTCACTATGGTTAGACATTACACGTCCATGTTAGCCGATCTTCATGGGCTAGCATTGCGCATTTGCAAAGGGGTGGATCTATCGAGGAAGATTACTGCATACTACTAAGATTTTTCTAATTAAAAAGATAACCCTTAGACAAGCTACAGTGTAGCACAATATGTCGATTCGTTAGGGTGATCTTGGTTTACTATTCACTATGGTTAGACATTACACGTCCGTGTTAGCCGATCGTCATGGGCTAGCATTGAGCATTTGCAAAGGGGTAGATCCATCAAGGAATGTTACTGCATGCTACTAAGATTTTTTTAATTAAAAAGTTAACCCTTAGCCAAGCTACAGAGTAGCAGCATATGTCGATTTGTTACGCTGATCATGGTTTACAATTCACTATGGTTAGACATTACACGTCCATCTTAGCCGATCGTCATGGGCTAGCATTGGGCATTTGCAAAGGGGTGGATCTATCGAGGAAGATTACTGCATACTACTAAGATTTTTTTAATTAAAAAGTTAACCCTTAGACAAGCTACAGAGTAGCACAATATGTCGATTCGTTAGGGTGATCTTGGTTTACTATTCACTATGGTTAGACATTACACGTCCGTGTTAGCCGATCGTCGTGGGCTAGCATTGAGTATTTGCAAAGGGGTGGATCTATCAAGGAATGTTACTGCATGGTGCTAAGATTTTTTTAATTAAAAAGTTAACGCTTAGCCAAGCTACAGAGTAGCAGCATATGTCGATTTGTTACGCTGATCATGGTTTACTATTCACTATGGTTAGACATTACACGTCCGTGTTAGCCGAT
>NW_028294186.1:0-39642 GCF_964341445.2 Mesoplodon mirus | reverse complement strand
ACTCAACGTGCTGCCTTCATCTATAAACTCGTGATATATAGTCAAAAATGGTTTAGATGCTAAACTGCGAGATAAGGGTGGACACTATAAAATACTGAACATGGACGTAAGACAATTTTATCTCATTTGTCACTACATTATAGAAGGCTAACGATCGATTTTGTTCATGATTTCGATCAATAAATGAAGAACGTTACGCACCTTTTCAATGACAGTGACATGAGCTCCAAAATCTGCCAACACCATTCCACAATGTGGTACTGGTGCAAGTCCAGCCATTTCTAGTACCCGAATTCCATTCAGTAATGTACGATTCATTCCGATTTTTATCAATACAAACGAGTGGAGAAAAAATAACCTGTAATTTAATGAACAAGACAGAATCAAAATGCCAAATCGCATGGTAAACAAGACCTTAGTAGATGTTCTCAAAGTAATTTACAATTACTATATTAAATGCTCGTACTTGCCAGTGTTATATCGCTAAGTTCACCATTCAATCAATAGACGTTCAATCGATATTGGCATCAAGTCAACTACAACGTGGTCTCGGGGAAAAAACACGGCAGTATCGTCAAATATGCGTCAAGTACGAAAAAAGAACTACTATTAGAAATCTATGCTTCAACATTTATGCTTTGAGCAATAACAGACTGAAGGATTAATCCGTGAGGGATGCGTCATGCATTCGACATCAGCAAGCATTGTAGAAGTGGTGAGGACCTATAGATTACTTGAGGAGGCCTACTGATTAATCACATTAGTTTTTCACTCCCACAGACAAGTTTTCTACCTTGTTGTTGGCATGGAAGACTTGGTTTGGTCGAGGTGCGGAATCGAACCCATTACCCTTTACGTATTGTACGGCACCTCTGATAACTGCGCTACACGCACCTCCACTTTGAATAATGCGTTCAGTTTTTCTAGTCTTTGAAAATACATAATGACTTTGGAATAGAATAAGCCTCATAAATACAGCGATTGAATGAGCATATATCAGCTCTTGCACAGAAAATCTAATTTTATTTCATACAATGTCCTTTTTTTCCTAGTAATGAAACGCTGTATAGATTCGCAACATTTGTGAATATGTTAGTATAATACTTTATCCGTGCAACCTTACATTGAAATATTAAATTGAGAATCCCTAGGCTCCGATAATGGTGTCTTTCAAAGCTGGCAAAAGAGTTGAAGGATTTTTGCATTTGTGTTTTGTTGTGTCAAAGTTTTATAAGGGATCAGACCACCGCCTTATTCGCGCAAAATTCATTTTTCGCGGAAAGAGAAAAAGCCGCAGTGTTCAAAAAACAAAATTGCAATGCCACCGTTGATTGGAATTTATTAAAACACTAGTCGGATCTGGAAAGATTTCGTCATCGACAACATCGGTGAAGAATAGAACCGGCTTATTTAACATCTACACGTTAGTGCTATAAGCGCCCAGTGTTTCAAATTCACTAAGAGACGCCTTTTCCGAAATACTTGAGTTAATACGTAAACGGGGTATCGCCGAGCCGCATGCAACTGCGAACATATGCCCGAACTCGCAAAAATCGGCAGAAAAGCAATAAAAGAAGATCTCAAGTACAGAAGAGGTGCAGTAATAGCTGAAGCTGATAAAGTCAGCAAGAGCATTCGCAACGCCCGCCAGGGCTTCGCGCACTATAAAAAACAAGATGAATGGCTCCGATGCCCGAACGGAACACTTACAGCTTCATGAAAGGCTATGGAAAGAGTCATCCATGATTACTACTCTGATCTCTTCTGCGGCCACGTCCTCCTCTCTAAATATGAGATTAAATAGGACGAAAATATCGTTCCATCAGTTCTCCCTTCTGAAATCCGAAATGCTATCTCGTCGCTGAAAAGTCGAACAACGCCCGGTCCAGACAGGATAAGACTCGAACATCTGTCTTTTCACACGCTACCTATCAGAATGCAAGGTTCCAAATCAATAGAATACCATCAAAACCATGTTGTTATACAAAAGGGAGACCTCACCAACATTGGCAGTTATACCCAATCTGCCTGCTGTCTGTCGTCTATAAACTCTTTACTCGAATAATCCTCAATAGTTTGACGGAACATTGGACGAAGTGCAGCCATGCGAGCAAGCAGGGTTTCAAAAGGGATTCACCACGACAGATCACATCAACACAATAATAAGACTCATTAAACCATCACTAGAGTAGAGACCGCTCTCTCCAACTTTCATCGACTTGAGGAAAGCCTTTGCGAAGCGATTAAGAGCATCGAGGTGATAATAAGACGAAGAATACTCGACTCCGTGTCCACCTTTTTGACTTAACGATTCTTTGTGCTTTGACGTACACAACCTGGTCACTACGTAGACAGGATGAAAGAATGCCTAGCGTTACCGAACTAGGAGTAACCCGTATCACTCAAATGAGAGAGGAAGTACGAAGCTCTGACCTACGTCAACAATCGAAGACTAGAGACGCCGTTTTTTACGCCAAAATGTCAAAAATAAGGTGGGTAGGGCACGTAATGCGACTAAATGACCACCGATAAACAAGAGCTGTCACCGTCTATACCCCTCATGATGTCAAGCGCACAGCAGGAAGACCATCGAACCGATGATCGGAGTTCTTCACGAAACCCTGTAAGAATGTTATGATGCTCAGCGAGTTGTAAAGCTAGCAGAACCCACTGGGCCAATCTGCATGTGAAAGGGACAGATGGTTAATAATGGCTTCCGCTGGAGCCAGTCGACGGTCAGCGGGAATACAGATTTTTTATTTACCAGTGCTACGGGTTACGTGGAGGTTTTTGAAAGCCGAAATGTAATGGACAAAATATTTACAACGTGGCTTCATCATCCAAAGGTGGTCACCTAAGCAGTAGACGTTTGACGATCTCATTAGCTGAATTCTATTGAAAAACACTGCAATTACCAAGTACTTCTTCTCACCTCGGTTTTATTTATGAATTATTTAAAAATAGTAGAATGGAGAACACCATAGTAAAGACGTGCTTTCACGATTGCAATAACGGGCATAACGTAATCCTCTATGAGAATCCATGAAGTAGAGTACTATAGCAAATAGTTTGTCATTCATTAGAACATCTTTTGTATCATCCGACGCAAAAAGTTGCCATAAAATTTCAGTGCATGTTTAATGCTTAAGCGATTTATAAAAAAAGAATTGCGAATTTACTCACAATGTTTGCTCAGAATTACAAACGTTTCGTACTAATAAGTTTTGCCTTGAGATATTTAAATTTCCTAGTGATAATAGAAGCTTCGTACAGATATATGAGCTGTGCTATATACACTGAAGGGCTTATTTATCCGGCCTTCTCTCTTCTGAAGGAATGAAAGCGTTACTTAGAGAGAACATGTGGTCGAACCAACGAACACGGTATTTTTTCTTAATCAATCAATATTTAGCACTCATAATTAGTATTTATTTAGCATTAATTTATTTATACTAGTAGTCATAATATTAGCATGCGCAAATAAGTGGTGGCAAATAAACGGAAGTTTTTTGTACTTTTTCATGTCTCATCAATACAACAGAATATTGTGGCTTGTTTTCCTTTAATAGAAATCTTTACGATCCGTTGTAGAGTAGTGCACTGGTAGAAAGGTGGTGTTCACACTAGTGCTATCGGATCAACTCCGTCCAAAAAGAGGGTCTCTTTGATCACAAACATCGAAAAGTATTTGCTTAATAGATTTTTCATAAAATAGACGTATCAATAAAATCATCGAGTTTATCAGCACACAACAAACGTAGTTGCTCTTATTAATGAGGATAATCAGAAATGCTTTATCATTATCTTTCCTCGTTTATCGTGAACTCAGTATAATAAAAACAAACAGATAACTCATGGTGTGATTCATTGAACAGCCTTCAATGCTAGTAGATGGTCGACAACGTGGGAGACGGCGACAATAGTTTCGTGAGTGACCTAACATCGAACACAGTTTCGCATAAGCTTGAAGAGTGAGTCAAACTTGATTGCATACAAGCGGCTTTTCAGCAATTTTTCTGATTTGCTTGAAGACATGGTGCTGTCAAGCGCACTTAGAATCACTCAGCCAAGAGAAAGAGCGTTCAGGCAAAGCAGGTGATAAAGGTGATAGTTATCATGTGATACGTACTACTTGCAAGCGTAATGAGGTTCGGTTCGCTCAGCTATAAAATAAATACACATTTATTCATTCAGAATGTGCAACGTGGTAAATTGCATACCATAAAAACAATAAGTTCGATTTCATAATAATTGCTATTGAAGATCCCTGGCTCAGGCTAAGAAAGTTTCCATCTCTTCGAGATCTAGAAATCTCTAGAGATCTAGCCGACTTTTTTCAGAGGGTGAAAGAGATTGAATTAATATATTAGTTAGTAGATGTCCACACTTTACGGTATAAGTTAAACATGATTTCGGTCTGGTCAATGATACTTAACGGAATTCATCCCAAAGTGATGCTCATCAACGTCAAACATTGTGCTTGTCTTACCCTTCGTGTACGGCGTAGTACTTGGACGAATCATCACCGCGTCGAAGTTTCATTTACGTTCCGATCAATTTGTAGAATAATGTAGCGCAGAATACCATATATGGCGTGATTCGCGCATATACGCTTCTTGGTTTGTTCCCGTTTTCGAAAAATCAAAACATATCTGATAGGATAAGGAGGATCGATAACAATCTCGCTTGCCAAAATTCTTCATCGATCTTCACCAGCATCTCTACATAAAATTTCTATTACAGTTAGTTGCGTCTAGTGATTTCTTAATTTTTTGTGATCAAACCGCATCAGATGTTTTTCAAACAACTTTTCACTTCGTTTTATTAAACTTGCACAAAATAGCGGCTCTTACGTATAATCCTACACTAGGTTTTCAGTGCAACGTTTATTTTACATTGGCCAGCATTTCTGTCGGCTTCCCTTTTTCAGCGTTTTTTTTGCGTATTCTCAAGTAGAGTAAATGCTGTATTAATAACTTCATGTCAGCTCATTAAGAATCTTGCAACTCTTTGTTCGATACTATTATGATTTAGAAGTCGATTGTTATAATGTGCTCGTTACTTAGAGTTGTGGAAAATAAACAAAGATTTCCAATAGAAAAACGTGCTTTTTCTATTTTCCTTTGATTATTTTATTACCAAAATTCACTTATGCTTCTTTTTCAAGCTTTTAATTCTCTTATAGGTCCTCCGCTCGCAGGAGATCTCGCGTCTTTGGCCCCTCGTCTGCGCCAAATTCGTGACCGAATCAAGTGGCGACGATACTATCGACCGTTCAGAAGAAGAGCAACGCCAACTTTGGTGTGTTCCGTTAGATTCTTAAAAGTGCAGACGGAAAATGTTTCGCAGTAACACAGAAACGTTGTCTCAATGAAAAGAAAACGTTAGTTGAGGTGGTGGCGGTCAGATGCACCTTCGTTCTTTATGACTTTTATTGGAAATTCATCTTCTTCTACGGAGACGTTGCAAAACTTATGCTGTGATCATTGTGCACAGTTTCTTTTCCTAGAACATTCTACGCGTTCCTTGCACGGCGTTATTAAGCAAATTTGCATTGAGATAGATGAAAGATTGAAGTGGATGATTTTGTGAAAAAATTGTGGATTTCTTGTGTGAAGAAATTCCTTCTCCAATTCATAATTAGTTTTCGTATTAAATAAATTCTCCAATAAATTATGTACTATGTCTGTTTTAATGAAGCTTCATTTCAGATTCCTCATGTGTTTCACAAAACATTCAACAGTGATGAGCAATTGTAAAACAGTTTTGCTGTTTTGTAATTATTTTGAATTATTCTAGTATTTCATGTAATTACAGAATAATGAATAGAAATTAGCGTGTATAAATCAGATTCGGTATCCAAATGTTCATCTCATATTGACTAACTAGCCAGAGTAATTTCTTGTTGGCAATATTGGTTTAAAACTGATTATAAACTGTGACGATAATTGAATGATTACGGCTATCAGTGTGATTCTATTGACGATGTGAAAAGAAGAACGAACAACGGTGATCATTAAAACTTCTATAACCAATCCTCATATGATTTGTAGGACTCTGACAATCCAACATTTAATTGGTTGCCTTGAAACCGGCGTTCGGCAGAGATGGTTGTACGTCCAGTTGTAGCTTAACATATAACGCCCGAGATACATTAAATACAATGCATTCAATGCGAAAATATTAGCTACTTTCAACGCTGAAACTAACATATCAAATTCTATTAGTTGGAATAAAGCCAGTTAAGATGTACAGATTTTGGTATGTAAGGTATGGATTGTTTATTTTTTGTTTATTCTATCAATATGAAATTCTGACTTTTGAAACCATGGCACAATTCATTTTTTTTTACAAAATGAAAGCAATTGAACAAGCGGGTTTCGCCCAGTGCGACATTGTGGTGTTCGAATACATCGTTCATGTTTCCAGCTGCTATGCATGAATTAAAATTTATAAAGGTTTAAATTCGATTTATAATTATCTCAAACCCAACGTTCTATATAATTCTAAACTTAAAGAATGCTATATAAAAATTTGTGTGCCATTAAAGTGACAAAATAAAGTATCATCTAGAAATCTATGTAGTTCATAATTCCTCAATTAATCTACCGATTAACAAATCATTGTGAGTTTTGTAACAGCCAGCTAAGGGCTTTGTGTGTTAAAAAGTCTCAATCTTAAATAGTTGAAAGTTAATGAGGTATAGGGCAAGAAGGTGGCGCGTCTAAGACCTGCAATCGACACAGTATATCTGTTTCGGAACTCCAGAGAGAATCATCTAGCAACGTTTGAATGATTAACCCGCTTTCTCTGATTTCTTATCAGAATAGATCGATGACGATCGACGGGACGACCGATGGGTAAAACAGGTAGTGATACGTTCTGTACTAAAGAATATGGTTTTACTTCTATAGAAATTTTATCTAGCCGTCAGATGTTGAGAAACTTGAAAGCGAAATTCAAATTTCTGAAACTTTCAACATAAGAGATGCAGTGGACAACGTAAATTGGTAAATAATTGCATCCTACGTTACCAAATCCCTTAAAAACAATCGCCAACCAGAAATTGGAGAAGAGGCATGGTTCCTATATACAATTAAAACCTCATCGTTGTAGAATCGGCGGAAATTATTGGCCTAGTGGTCTATTATGAGTTAAAATAAATATGTTTAATGAAGATTGGCGGGCGAATTCATTCCCCACCATTTCAACATCTAAACCAATGCGCATTTTCAAGAAGGAACTTCCAAGAAAAAAAACCTACGCCATGCTAAACTTCTGGGAGAATGTGGAAGAATACAGGTAGAAATCGCTTCGTTTTCTGTTGGGAACCAAATTATTCCTACTGTGCAGGGATGAGTTTGTTAACATATCTCTTACTCGACGTGCTCATAATGTATTAAATGTCTTTCAACGCTGCAATGCTTGAAGCTCTGTTATTTAAATTATTTTTCTTATGATCGTAAAATAGGCGTCAAAAATAACAGACATGTAGAAATAGTCGAATGTGAAGTGGTTTTAAAAAGGATAAAGTGGTTAGCGTTGGTCAATCCTTGAGGGCTGCGCTATGCATTCGACTTCATTAAGCATCGTAGAGGTGACTGAATGCATATGTGGGCTACACAATGACTTGCGGGGGCCAGCCGATGTGTAAAGTCAGTGTTTTATCCTCCCAGACAAGTCTGGTACCAAATAGCGACCTTGAAGGGATGGACTTGGTCAGTCCGCGGCGCGAGATCGAATCCAGTGTGTATTGCAGGGTACCTCTAGCCACTGCGCTACATGCGCTCCCAACTGGTTTTAACAGTATTAAATTGCGAAATTGGACGCATAAGGCTTATTTTATTCTGCAGCTGTGAAGTCGACAGCATCTAGAACGCGAAACATTAAACGTTTCTTCATATGAAATATATCATAATGATAGGTATCTCATCTCCTCTTATGCGCAAATGGTTAACTCCTTTAAAAAGCAAATGAACTTCAACAGCTCAACCATTCGAAAGATGATTCCGATCATGCCAACTGTGTAGTTTTTAGCTAAAATTAAGCTGACTGACGGTTTCTACTCAGCTAGCATTTTAAGAAATAGTTCACTGCTACTGCACTTGTCATTTTCTCTACCCTGTCCACGTTTCCCCTTTTAAACGTTATACTTTCACCAGCCTCTTATCTTGTCAGAGTCTTAAAATCTTTCTTGTCAGAAATAAGGCTTCAGTAAGAAATCAACAATTCTAAGCTTATTGGCCGTATTAAACTTACTGGAATGTCTTCTGAAGCCTCAGAGAACATCACTATGATGGAATTGCTGCTTCAATACCTCACTTCATTTGGAATATGGTTATAAATTATAGATTATTTGTTTCCAAAACCGACTGTCCCTTAACCTCGGCATTGTTTAATACTTCTCAATTCTTCTTCTTCGAACGAACACGAGGTTGGTAAAATAATTTTATTTATTGGACTGACATTTCGGCCGTATCGCCTTCTTCAGAGCCTGGAAAGGTCGACTGACAACGATCTACAAAGCCAAACACGCCAACAACTTAAACAGAGAAACCCAAAAACCAAGTTCCAACCGCATAAATAACATCAAATACTCACCACTTCTCTGGCTCCGACCAACCGCTTGGTTGTATCTGCGGAAGAGGAGTGAGGTATACTTCCTTCTAGAGTGCTCCTTTATCAGACTAGAAGATCAGTCTGATATAATGTGCGAGATCACGTGTGATTAGGAGGCTCTCTTCCTTGCGGTTCATGTTTGGGTTCTTGAAATTAATCCAAAAAGCCTCAAGAACCCTGCGCGCCGATATGCTAGCTTTCTGCGCGAGAATATTAACCTTAACATCAAAATCCACTCCGTTGTGTCTTTGTGTCCTATGCGTGCCTAGTGGAGTGTTCGCCTTGCTTTTAAATTTACCATCTAGGTGTTCTTTTATGCGGACACAAAGAGGTCTTCCCGTTTCGCCAATATATTCGTCCCCGCAGGTTTTGCAAGAAATCAGGTACACTGTACCCGAGATCATGCAATCACCGTCTCTGCCCTGAGCACAAATCGTGCATTTCTGCGTTGTACATAGACGGTCGTACAAGCGGTTTCGAATCAATTAGCGATGTAGATTGTTCGGTGGTATTTCTATAACTACCACTGATTTCTCTAAGCCCGCCCTTCTTAAGTCTCTTTTTATAGCTATGATTATTTCGTTCGAAATGAAGGGTATTTGGAACGGGATTTTATTATCGCTAGACACATCGTTAGAGCTCATCGCCTTTGCTTCAAACTTATCCCGAGAAGCTACGACGTTGTAACCGTTGGAAATGGCTATTTTCCGTGCCAAGTCGAGTGATTCTTCTCTTTCCTCTCCTCCCGTACACACACCGGAGCCCGTGCGAAACATGTTTCTTATAAGTGCTCTCTTTGTGTGTGAAGGATGAGACGAGAGATAATGAACTAGTATGTTTTTATTACTTGGCTTACGGTACCACTTCGTAGCATAGCTGTTACGATGTAAGCTAACCTGAACGTTTAAAAATGGAAGCCAACTTTATTGATGCTGGACTTGGATTCAATGCCAGCCGTTTTATGTAGACTTAATCTGTTAATTGTAGTTCTTCAAAATAAAGCTATAACTAGTTGGCCTAAATTTTACGATCTACATGAGTCAACTTGTTTGAACTCACGGATGTTTGAACTCAAACTCAACGAATGGGAGTAGTGTTGTTGTTGTCTATGCTGCTGCTGATCCTATCTATCCTTCTTTATCATTCACACAGCGAAGTTCGTAAAGTGAAGTTCGATTCATTCACCATCTTTGCAAGACCGCTGAAGGTTCTCTTCATCGACCACTGCATTGCGATGGAATCGGCGTGTCCAACACCTTACAATTCATTATATGTTCCAGTAAAGGTCAGTAAGTGACTTCCGCTTCTTCAAGAGTCGAACGAGTTTTCGATGAGCATAGTATCTTCTCGTCCCGAACTTCTCGCTTTTGGTGCTGGGGTACTCTTTTCAGCTTTCTTAAATTATGCGACCTGAGTGGATTGAGTTATTTAATAGCGTCATTCAAGCACATTTGTGTTAACTCATCAGAAGAAATTGAGATCAACGTCACTTCTTATTCTATATGTCTGGAAGAGTTATTTTATAAAAATTATTGCTCGCAGAAAGGAACAATAGTTCAATTTGCTGCCAAAATAGAAGGAAATTCCTTCAACTGAATACACTTCAGGTGTAGAAGTAACATTAACGCGACAATAAATGAACATTTAGAAAGAAAGAGTTGTGTGCTGTATGCATGGATCTCCATGCGAAGTGGCGAAAAGGAAGCAAAGAGAAGTATGCGGTGGGTTCTGCACTAGGCAGTGTCGAGTAAGGTGATTATAGTGATGTGTTCCAATTTAGGCCATGACAATGTGTCCGAGCAGTACGTAAATCTCGTCAACACCAAAAGGTGCAAAGACGACGTCAGAGATGATCTCATTCAATCACTCGCTGCAAAACTGAGGTTTTTAAAACAGCTTGTGCTACAATTATATTAACTATAGCTATATTCTGTTATAACCACATAATTTGTGGTGCACATTGATTTCATATGAGACGCACCGCTAGGAAATTCTTGGAATAGATTTGCTATTTTCCTTTGTCGTTTTTTGCCGCTTAGAAATATCAGAAAAAGTAGCAATAGGAAAATGTTTTCATGTCGTAGACAAAATTCAAGCGTTGATTTTTTTGTTATTTTTGTTAAATTTTCTTCTAGTTCATTCTTTTCGCTTTCCATTTCCACACGACTTTTCGTCCTTCTCTACTGTTCACAGTTTTTACGCGATCTCTAACTCATGTTTAAAAAGATATAAAAAATAAATGCAGAACAATTGTTATTGATGAAATACCCGAGCGTTTTCTCCTTTCCTATCCTCATTTAGTTCAACCAATCTATCGATCTCACGGTGTTCTTCTCCACCAGCATCAATTCAGGATCATATTAAGTCAATGGGAAAGTAATGACCCATTACGAAGTATACATTTCAAGACGCATAAATTGGTCGGAAATCAATATTCCAATTTTAAAGAGACAGGGTCTGAGTTGGGCACATTTTTGCGAAACTGATACAAAGTCGTAAATAACATTTATATTGCACAGGAAACTATATTTGGTAATTTTATGACCCTTGGGTAGTATTTTATATTCCTTGTTCCTCTTTAAATACTTTTTCAGCCATCCAAAGGTGGGTTAAAAATGGGGATCTGTTAGGGTAAGCTGGGATGAATACGGTAGATAGTGTAGAACAAACTCGTGCAGCGACGGCATGATGACCTCTCTGTGATGTGTAGGCGACCTGATAGGATGCTGCAGCACGGCACCCTTGTAATTGGCCAGTACTGAATTGCTGAATGTAATAATGTCTTACTTGAGCAGTTCGTCAGATCTCTACATCACCATCTTTGGAATCGCTCTCTGTCGTTTGGTATCGACCTTTTAGCTCTCTTCATATCGAATTTTGCTTCTTCGATTTTCTCTTGTTCACGTTCGATCTCAACTTTGCTGCCTTTTTTGCATATGGTTCACGTTGAGCAATCTGGTTTGAGGCCCGTTTTCTATTTTTTGAAAGAATCAGTTTGTTGAAAAAATTATTCTACAACTCTTTTACAGGACTTACATTACTAGCAAACTTAGAACTCATTTTATTATGTAAAGAAAACATTTCGGAAAATAAGATAAGGAAAGAGATGTATTAAATTCATTGGCGAAACCTTCTGAAAAGCAAAAATATTTTGTCATTTTGGAAGATTTACAAATGAATTGAGTGTAAGCTCTGTGAAAGAGTTGGGAGAAAACCAGAAAATTATAGGACCCAATAAATTTGACAATATTGAGGAATTTGAAAGAAGGCAATGGCAAGAAAAAGGAGAAAAAGACCACTACTCCTCGTAAGAGACGTGGGGAATTTAGAAATGGAGAGGAAATCTTATCAAGAAAGACAGGCGATAGCAGCTCAAAGAGAGAACGGGATGAGAGCACAGGAGGCAGGGAAGAGGCTGGTACCAGAAAGCATGACGACGAGGATCCAGGCGATTTGGAATCTTCGGCTCAGAAGGCCGACAAACACCGACGACGAGAACGTGAATGGGAATCACTAGAAAGCCCCCGCAGGTGACGAGTTCTAAGTTGCAAGGTTTTTCGTTCCGTGTCCGTATCTGTGACTACTGATTTGGACAACTGCCTGCCAAACAGTACATAAGCCGTATATGATAGTAGTTATTACACTGTAAATAGAAATTCATTTCCATGTCACATTTAGTTACTTTTCAATCACTTACTCGATGATCAAAGGTAAAAAAGACTCTTGGTAATCAATTTGGTCATTCAGGTCTATTCATCATCATCGGTGTTTTGCATTCATTGAAACGTTCGCGGACGTGTAATAAGTAATATTTAACAACCTCGTATGTGACTAAGGAAGAAATATAGAAGTACCGATCAATGCAGAAGTTAAGAGACAGTCGGTCCAGAGAATTGCTATATGTTATAGGGTTTTTAAAAATTGAGGAGAAAACTTAAATCTTTGAATTTTTAATTGCACTAGCCTGACTCGAAAAGATCCGTCGGCAAAAAATATGAAGGCGACGTTATCATTGGCAAGAAAACTGCTTCATCTTGGGTCTCGTGAGCTCGTCAGTATGAGTCTGTATGGCAAAAATTATCGTTACTGTGCATAATTAGTCCAACAGGGTGATCGCCATTCTCCACACATAAAAAAAGTACCAATTTTCAAGCGAATTACAATATCTAGAAACGAAACTGTCTAAAAGTCAGTTGAAGATATCTAAAAAGTCTTTTGTTTACGAAGTCAAAAAAACAATTTAGCAGAACTTGTACGGCTTCTGTTCATCGATTATTCACAGCGCTCACTCCACTGAGAAGTGGTTCTTCAAATGTAAATTAGAAAGAAAGCAGAAGCAAAGGTTCAAAAAAGTATTCTATTGTAAAGTATAACAGATGTAATAATAAAAAGAAAAGTAGTGTGGGTAGTTTTTAAAATATTTTGTGCTTCCAGCTCTTAGAAAAATTATAGTTTGCCAGTTGCTTGAGTTTATATTGAAATGATGCTCAGACAGGCGCCTTTAAAAGCATTTGTTCAAGGATCTCCGAAACGACCAGAAATCACCCAAAGTTCGACAAGCCGACGCCGCCGAGGTAATCTTCCATTCAGATGGTGACTGAAGTGAATTTACTTTCTTTTATGCCTTAGTGCACAGTGAAGTGAAGTTTTCCTACTCTTCGAAATAGTAGCGCGATTGGAAGATTAATGAAAAATAACTCCTTTGATGCTGAGAAATTTGCAAAACTCGGGGCAGTGTGAATTTCTAACCCGGCGATTGCCCTATCCGGAGAGTCACGAGCTATCCATGACACCATCCATGCCACTTGCTTTGCCTTTCTGTCAGCATGTTTTGTTCCTATCGATGCTATCACCACTCTCCCGTTAACGGGATGATCTAAGGTGCCCTAATCGGCTTTAAACCCAAGCTGAAGCCCAGTAAATTTACAATGGTATCAACTTTTTCATTATTTATGGCTTATTTCTTTGTAGCAACGATAAGAACAAAATATGCTGAGAAAAAGGCAATGCAAGGGATATAAATGGTGTAATGCATAGTTCAAGACTTCCCGGATAGGGAATCGCGGGTTGGAAGTTCAAACTGCCCCGAGTTTTGCAAATATCTCAGCATCAAAGCAGTTATATTTCGATTAATAATAACACTACCAATAAAAAGAAATAGGCAACAAATAATGAAAAAGTTAATAAGATTAATGGAAAAGTTAGTAAACCTTTATGAAACCCAACAAAAATACTTAGAGACGTTGTTTATTGAACAATTATACAACAAAATAGTCGCACTTGAGGCGAATAGCTGAAATAACGCTAAAGTGCTTTAAAGAAGGGTTTCCTTAATATTCATTTGATGGCTATTAAGGAACAATTCTGTAGAGAGCCCTCGAATTGAACGTGGAAGGCATCGAGAGCGAGTTGTAGGGCATCTGTTGTTGAACATTTTATTGAAATCGAACTTTTTTGTGTATTTGATCATTTGTCTATTTATTTGAATAAGCTTAAGTGCTGATTGCTCATAGCAATGAAGGAATCAATCTGCCCATAATTGGGCATATAGAATGCTTAAGAAATTCGAAAATTAATCTCAAAAACAAGAACTGCGAACTGAGCATATCGCTTCGAAAAGGGTCGAGCTATTCGATTGTGTGAATCGTCCTGGCTTTCAACATTAGATAGCATATGTAGAACATCGACGGTTCCTTACTTTCCAAATTTATTTATACAAGATTTTGTTCAGATCTATTCATAATACTCAGAAAGAATGATTTTCTTCTAAAACTTCAGTGGTATCGAGTCGGAAAACTGTACAAATCTTTATCTGAGATCGTCGAGTTTTGTTGAATATTAACCAGAAAAAGTTTTCATAGCTCGGAAAAGGTGAAGCAAACGATTAGAAATCTTGGCACATAGAAACATCATGCTAACAGAACATCTACAGTAGTTAATTGGCCATGGAAACCTCGTATGTTGGAGTATTGCCATGGTACAGGCAATGAACAACTCCGTTACATTTCGTTTACAAAGTTAGCTAAGCAAAAAAGTTTATTTGCCTATACATTCGCATCACATCGCTCACCTCACTAGAAATTCATGGCACTGAGCAACCACTTAGTTCAACCAATATTGTACAAAATTTTTTTGGTCTGTGGACTCGATCGAAACTAAGCTTACTGTTGTCGGGCAACAGCAGCGAGCAGGAGCAGCTCATGTTGTCCAATGTCGTGAAGTAGAGCACTCAACTTTCATTCTCCGTAGCTCTTTCAGAACTCTTGCCTCTTTAGACGCAACCGTAGTCGTTGGCGGACGAGATTCATAAAGCTCAGTTTATTCTGACCGGTTTAATTTTCATTTCACTATCTCTTGCGATAACCAAGAGCGCAAAGCTGCTCGTTGTTAGAGCCGTGGATTGCCACTAGAAATTCTCGTGTTCTCGCATCATAGTGTAGCTTATCCTTGTCAACTGAGAACTACTAGTTAGTGCTTTCGTGGGCTTCAAAACTCATTTCATTTGATCTTAAGCAATAGACCTAGTGAGATAAACCTGAGAATGAGCCGTGTGTGGCCTACTAAGAATTGGTGTTGGAGGTAGCAATGAGTGCGCAGTTGCTAAACAGTTGGGTGAACACTTGAATTCGATCTATTTCTTTGTCAATCACCTGCCTCCACGTCTTTTTACACTTCTAATTAAAAAGCTTTCATTGCGTTTCAAGCAAAAATAAGATCATATATTTCACAAAGTTATTATAATTTCCCGCTAACCATATGTGACACGTCTCATTTTTGCATCCTGTACGATAGAGAAGACCGACAAGAACATTTGAATATTCATCTAATTTGCACTTACTAATGGATTTATAATTTTATAAATATGGATAATTTACAGAAAAAATCCGCTCCGAACGTATTCAACTTCCTCATGCAAAAACTTGGTCAGGAATCTTGATGGCATCGTGGACGACAAAAGAGAGAGAAAAAAACGACTTGAGAGAAGAGAAAGGATAAGAAAAGAAAGTAAGGAGCGTCATAGAGAAAAGAATGAAAGATTGGAGGTGGTTTCCTAAATAAACACTTTTGAAAAGAACGATACGCTCTAATGATGACGAAATTTTAGTCAATCAAAAACATAATGACAAGGGATGGCGGCCAGGAAGCAACACTAAAGAAGGAAAAGGGTTGTCTTGATCCGCCTTCAGCGTCCATTCCTCAACCACTCGAAGGCGTAGCCATGTTAGTGAATTCGCACAATAACGAAAAACAGTTGATTTTTGACCAAATAGGTTTTGAAAAAACGCATAATTTAACAAAATCATAAGTCAGGAGTGCGTATATTGGAGTGTGTAACTTCGTGAAAGCCGAGCAGCAGGTGGAGAAGCGATCGGACTTTCGCATTTACCACCAGGTTAATTCCATGTTCAAAATTAGACTTTGTGATTAATCGCCGTTCTATCATTTTTTATAGCTAGTTCGTCGCCCACTTCTTGATGAATTGGAGCAAGAAGTGCCTTTAGTTGTCGTCTACAAAACAACCAACGGTTCATTCAGGTGCAATTGTTTTAATGTAGGCTTGCTTGAGTAGTCCAAAGTGCAACTGTTTTAGACATTATCCTATACGTCGCCGAAAAGTTGGCACATGTTCTTACTATTATGTGGACTACGGTGATCCAAAAGTGCAAGCACACGCCTCTCTTGATCATCTTGTCAAATATTATCAGGTATGGCAAAGACTGTGAATAGTGTAGTATAACCATCTAAACCATTCCATTCCAGATCAACACTCAGAGTCATCAAGAAAATTGTATTTGCGGCGATCCATTATTGTGATTGGAGGTATATCTGTGAACGGCAACACTTTAAAAGCATTTTCACATGCCAGTGTTCTGTCTCTGTCTCAATGCGTGCGATAAATTCTTTGATAATGTGGTATCCTCGATACGAAGAACTATGTGGATTTCCGCACTACAATGGATGAGTGGAGAATGGGCTACCGTTGATGGTTCAGCACCAGAGCCGTACACATTGTCATATTGTCCTATCAACAGCTAAAAACTGAGTGTGGAAAACATAGGGTAAAGTAGAATTTTTGGCATAAAAAAGTATTCCAAGTACTTGGTTGTTTCTCCCTTACTCGTCGAGTGACTAAAGAAAACGCGCATGGTTTTCATTTGCGCTTATCGCGTTGAAGAGTAGCCCAATGGGTTCTGTTAGCTTTACGGACTCGCTGTGCATTACATTTTTACCCTAAATTCTAGTACTTAGGAAGAGTACTGCTCATCGCGTCAGTTATTCTCCTGCTCTGCTCTTGATCACGTTTCCAGACAATCTGGTTTGGGATGCAGATTGTTTACCGTCCTCTCTGATGTTTGATCTTCAAATTATGCCCAAAATTCGGATTCGCTCTCTCAGCTCTTGACAAGGGGCATTCGCATCATCACCATCACGCCTACGCGCTAAATAGCGTCATGGATTCCACAACTACGATGCACACATTCTGCTAGGAGAAATACGTAAAGGATTAAGCACTCAGGCGTTTTTTCTCCTATCTGGTACATATTCGACTTTCGTTTCTTCTGCCCAGGCCTTGAACTATGTCGCTCATCATTTTGACTTTACAAGAAAGACGAATTACAAGAAAACATTCGAAGATATGCTTTCAGTAGAGCATTGCTGAGACATCAGAAACAAATCCATTCATTATGAACGTCGTATCCATAAGATACCGTCAAGTTGAAGTTTCCCACGGATGCTATTGAAATTTGATAGCGTACGTTCCACTTTTCTTTTGCTCTTCATGCTATATTTTTTCAGTTTTAGACTACTCGACATCACATATATCACAATGCATTCCATGAAATTCGCTTGCTCCACCTTTCTCTCAGCACGTTTTACTCTTATCGTTGCTATCAGCAGTCATCTGTCAACAGGATGATCTGAGGGGCAAAATCAAATCAGCCATAAACCCCAGTTAAGCTGAAGCCGTAGTCAAGTATCAATGTTTTTAAGTTTAATTAACTGCCTCCTCTTTTTTTGGCAGTGGTATTATTCGAAATATAACTGCAATGAGTAGTTGATACCCCCAGAAAGGGAAATCGAGGGTTCGAACTTCACCTCCCGGCCCGAGTTTCTCAAATATCTGAGCATCATTTCAATTATATTTTGAACAATAATAACACTGCGGAGGAAAAGAATAGGTAGTTAGTCAAAGTGACGTCATGAATTGTAGTGCACATAACCTTATGTTCATGTTGACGTCCTGTGAAGTATAGAGATTTCTTTCGTTTATAAACATATATACGATGTATAAATGTATATGTAAGGATATAATTTAAATAAATGTGGTGTACTATAATAATATAAATATACAAAAATACGATTATATATATAAGGATGTATGTATGTCCATGACGAGCTCTTAGTTTAGTGGCTTTCCCCCCTTAGAATGATTTTTGAAAACTAAAAAAAGTCGCACCAAAAAACGAACGACTCGCATCAAGGAAGCTTTGACGACAGCGAAGCGGCCTAAAAGTTACTCTTAGAAAACACTAAGTTTGTTCGCTGGACATTTGCCGAGGATATTGTGTCCGGCATTTCTACTTATTGATTCATGTACAATTAATGTAATTATCCAACGAAAACACTGAGGAATTATTACGCTACTGCAGGAAATTGCGTTATGAAAGCTGAAAGAGTGAATTTGAATTTCCTGTGCACTGTGGTAGTACTAGAGCCATCAACAAACACAAAAAGGCAGAGTTCAACAACTTAAAAGCAGTTGTAAAATCGATTCCTCTAAAAATAATATAAAGAGCGTTATGTGACTATCAGTAGAATATTTGTTAATAAGAGCAATTAACAAAGGAAGAGGTTATGGGTCTTGAGAAAAATGAAAAATATGTGAAACTGGTGCGTTAGTATGATGAATCCAAACAATCATAATAAATAAAAAACATTCATAATACGTGAAATTGTTGAGAAAAAAGCATTATACATACCTTTTATTGTGTTTATCAATAAGATGGCAAAGTGCTTTACCAGTAAATAAGTCGACAACGATTATATGAAAGCAGAATCTACTTGGCGACAACAATAGATTTTCTGAGGTGTGTTTCTTCAACGCATAACACCAGAAAGTGGTTCATCGACAACTTACGATAAGAACGACATACTAGTTGAGGTGGTGAGAACTTCACCAATTTATGTATTATATGCGTTGAAATTGACGCAAGTTAAACACTATATGTTAATGTTACTATGAAACTCTAGAAGAACAGTATAATTGAAGAAGCTTAAGGAGTGAAAATAGGTAGTCGAATGGGGAAAACTATGAAATGTAAGTTTTTCGCTCTGAACGAGTCAAGGGTCGGTAAGTAAGGAGACTACTCTCTGCTGTACAGAGAGTGTTTTCTATCTTCGTCTATGCTTACCTATATTTATCACTTATCATTTCACATCTCTTATGCTATTTTTAGATAATTTCGTAAACCATTTTAATGCGGTATATTAAGGAGCGAATTCTGGCATCGTACTTCTAGTCCTTCGTAACTAAGCCCTTCACACTGGCAGAAATATTTTTCTGGTGGAGTAACGCCTGGAGCAGTGTGATTTGCCTTTAGTGATCGCCAACACCTTTTCGGTTCATCAGCCATAAAGTCGGATAATTCTAACTCGACCTCACATCCATAGATCTTCTCCCGCGATTAACATAAACTCGAATAACATTAGCTCAGGGTCACACTCTTTATTCATCCCCATATCAAAGTCGCTCCTTATTCATTATAAAACCGCTGGGCGTCGTTAGATATTACGACAACCTTGAATCCTTGCTCAATTCACTTAACACTTATCTGCGCCTACATTCATCAATTATTTATCATTTGATGTGTTTTCATGACAAATTTTATAACTCATTGCATATTTAAGAGTTACGATCTTGACATATGTTTGACTCGCTACAGCTGTATTAACAATGCTTATGTAAATGTTTAATTTCCAAGATTTGAGATTCACCTTGCCGCCACTGCAGAAAGTTCCGTGTGGAAATTTCTGCGAAATTCAGCACTACATTTGACTTCGAGCGAAATCATATAGCGTGGTAGACACATCATCTTCGCTTTACAGATAATATCACTATTCCGAAAGCTACTGTGAAATAGCTACTCTTCGCGTATCTTACAAAGACGATGTCAATCAAGGATGATTTCCCTTTCTGTTGCCCTATTCATGCTGAACGGTGAGAAATATCTCCAGATTCTAGACCTGTTGTTTTTTAACACGTTGTCTTAAAGTTATCATGATGAACGGCTTAGCCCCAGAGCTGGATATGAAGATTCGAGAGCTCACAAGGACGTTGAGGATGTGGAGAATATCAGAGACGAAACTTCAGAAATTTTGACGCTGTGTAAGCAGGAACGAGGATCGTTCAGCGTTCTTGAACGCTTCGACGATATGGTATTTCTGGAAGCATCACGTGTCAGGCAAGTGAGAGAACAAAAGCAAATTTCCGGCCTTAGTCCAAGATCGGAAGTTAGAGATACTGCTACGTAAACCAAACCTCAATGATCAATGGTTCGCCAATGTGAACAATCCAAACGACTACCATTGTTCAAGATTCGTTGGCAACATTGGGATTCGACGTAGAGCAGGAACGACGCATAGAACCGATCAGAGAAAGGAATCCTCTGGCTTACTCTTGATGGTCATAGGGACAAATGGAAACTGCTGGCGTTTAATCGAGTCAATCGATGAATCACTAGAAGGCAGGGGATACAGGTGACAGCTTAACACTGTAATCACTTGTAATTACTTCCTGGTACCTAAAATTACCCTTTCTACCAAGATTATCCCACAAACAGTTTCTAATTTTGATAGAACAATTTTTTTACAATAGCTTTCTTTACCAAGATACAGCACCCAGATGCTGACTCATGAATGGCTATTCATTCTCTCCTCATCCACGACAATGTTACAATTCTTTGGTTATTTGTGTTGAAGACGTAATATAATCAATGTTTTCATTGGTATTTGCCCGATAACGAGGACAGAATATCGGCATGAAAACGCTGTAGGACTGCGGCAATTCACTAGTGTACTTCCCACCACGGAAACTGATCCGTATAGTCACGATTTTCCGGATGTCTCTGAACATTTATCTGAAATTGAATGGTTAAATGACTATGCTGGACTGTTGACGGCCTTCAACCCACCTGGTAATATCTAACAAGATGATCAAGTGTAGGATGTGCTCGAACTTTTGGGTCACCGTAGTCCACGTAATAGTACGAAGACGTGCTGGTATTTCTGCGACGTATAGGGTAGTGTCTAAAGCAGTAGCACAATGGACGACTCAAATGCGCGTTATTTTAAAACCATTGTACCTGAATCAACAGTTGGATGTTTTGTAGACCACCATAAGAGGAAGTTCCTGCTCCAACTCATCAAGAATAGGGTGATTTGCCAACTATAAAAAAATACAAAAATGGTGTCAGAATGAAGATATATCACAAATCTTATTTAGATAATCGAATTAACCTGATGATAAATGCGAAAATCTGATCGCTTCTCCACCTGTTCTTCGGCTTTGGCAAAGTTGCACACGCCAATATACACACTTCTGACTCATGACTTTGTTAAATTACGTATATTTTCAGAACTTAATTGGTCACAAATCAAATGAATTTTGAATCCACTAACTTCGCCAGGCCCTTGAGGGCCTGAGGAGTGCGCACTGGGGTCGGATCACGCTGTGGACATTCTTCTTCCTTCTTTAGTACTGCTTTCTCTTCATCATCGCTTAGCATTATGTTTTTGATTGACTAAATTTACGTCACCATTAAAACGTCTTTCTCTTTCTTTCATCGAAGGTGTCTATTTAGGAAATTACCTTGAGCATTTCACTTTCTTCTCTACGACGTCTTTTGCTCTCTTTGCACATCCTTCTTCTTCTCTTGTTTCGTTCGTTTCTTCTCCTACTTTTCATGTCCTTACCATCAAGGTTATTGACCAGTTTTTTGCTTCCGGAATTCAAAAAGTTCGATAACGATTTGCTCCTGTAAATCAATAGTAACTGGAGAAGAATAATTCGAATGAAAAGTAAAAAAGAGCGCAAATTATATGATAACAGTTTTTCGATTCGACACCACTAAAGTTTTAAAACGAAAATCATTTTTTCGAGTATCGTGATTATATCGAAATAAAGTTTTTTTAGAATAAATTTCGAAAGCAAATAAGCGTCAATGTTGCATTAATTTTCCCCATCGTAGTGTTTAAAGATTAGAAAGATCCTAAAACTATAACGGATCCACACTGTTCTGAGCAACATAGCCAGTACGAACAATTCTTTCCTTACTAAGCAATCTAGTTTTTTAAGCATTCCATACGCTCAATTATGGCAGATTGATTCGTTTTTTGGTATGAGCAATCAGCACTTAAGCTTGTTCAAATAATTAGGCGACTGATCAAATACACAAAAACAGTTCGATTTCAATAAAAAGTTTGATAGCAGATGCACTACAACTCACTCTCGATGCCTTCTACGTTCGGTTTGAGGGCTTTCTGCACGAGTGTCCCTTAAGTGTCACCATTTCGTTGTATAATTGTGCATTCAACAATTTTTCTAAGTATTTTGGTGGAATTCCATAAATTTTACAAACTTTTTTCATTAGTCTTCCCATCGCGCTATTATTTCGAAGAGTGCGAGAACTGCTCTTTCACTTCATTATGCTCTTGCGGCATAAAAACAGTAAATTCACTTTTATCAGCATCCGAATTGCTGATTACCTCGGTGGCATCGGCTTATCGAACCTTGCGTCCTTTCCGGTCGTTCCGGACATCCTTAACAATTCCTTTTAAGATTGACCATCCATCCATCAATCGTTATAATAGAAACTCAAGCAACTGATAAGTCTCTAAAAGTTTGAGGTACAAACTATCCACACTGCTATCCACACTTTTCGTGCTCTTTTGGTTCAGTTGTTGCACGCCATATTACATGATTACAAGAAAACTTTTACGTCTAGATATTTCTCAGTTTACTTCTTGGCAATTGTCTTCTTAGATGTTGGAATTCGCTTGCAGATTTGTGCCCATTTTTGCGTCGGATTATTCCAATTAATCATGTTCGTTGAAATTTGAAATTAACCACAATTTTGGTCGTGTGTGGGTTGCAATGACACTCTTATATGCCCCAATATGAAACACTTCTTTCCATAGATAATTTTTCCGCGATATTTTTTACTTACAGGTTTTTTTAGCGGCCTAGTTAGGCGGCCTCGAGAAGGCAGTCCAGTGGGATAATTAACACATCCTCCCTTATGCACTGGGAAACAATTCATTCGATGAGAAAGAATTGGCCGTCAGATTTGTACCGATAGATTTCAGTTAATTTTAAATTCATTAGTTGCTATAAAGGAACACTTCAATAGCCACATCATCGTCTGTAAGGTGTAACATATCATTTTATTCTACCATGAAAAATTTTAGGTTTACTGAAGTCTATGAAGCATATTTCTTTCATCTTTCCAGAGTTCGTACTTCTAGCCCGAAAGCAATTGAAGAAGCGGGAATTTATTTGGGAGAACAATGAGGTGTTCCCAATATATCGCTAATGTTTGCTGCTTTCATTGTGGCGTAGGAAATACTAAAAGTTCAAATTTCGTATTCAGTTTCCTCCTTTTTCCAAGCTTCTTCTATAAATAAGCGAACGCGCTATAGAAATTATATATACAATTATTACATTTATTATCTGACTTTTAAAATACTATAGTGGTGCAGAAATCAGACTAAAAGTGACAATGTATTTCCTCCGACTGCTTTCCATCTCTCAGCATTTCCGAGTTAAGTAATATCTTTAATATATTGGTGTGTAAATGTGAGTGTGCTCTTAACTCGAATTTTACATTGCACTATGATTCTACCCGAGGTTTGCCATTCACACTGAGAGACCGACGTTTTTGGATTTTCCCTCATATGTTGGTGTTTGTAATGACCGGTATGAGTTGATATCCACTCATAGCAAGTGCGCCATAAAATTAGGCGTCATAAACATTCGACAACGAAAAGGACAGTCATTGCCTTCTGTTTGCTACAGCAATAGCATATATTGATGATGGGGTTGGTTAACACCTCAAACAAGTTCCACATTTACTTGGTACAAGCCGATAAAGTGACCGTATGGTCTTTCTCGTCAAGCCGAAAGTCTGTTAGAAAAGGTGTGTGTGTTAGTTGCGTGAAAGAAAAGTGACTTATTTACATCAAATCTATTATTTTGTTTTGCCACACTGATGTTGTTTTTATCGTAACAAATGGTTTCCGAGCAGAATATTTGATAAATTTCTCTGTTATACTCGGCAAAATTTTAATGATATCGTGAATCGTATATAATATGGCTCGCTCTCATTACCATGAAAATCGACAGTGGATAGGCGACTCCTCACCAATCTAATGAGGAAATGGAAAAGAAAATTTTTTTGATTGATTTAGAGGTTATATAAACGTTAGTCTTTGGAATAGGCACAAAGCGGTGGATGAAGCAGCATCTGTGCATCTTATTGATGCTATAATTTCACTCCTGTCAACTTGTGACCTAAACTAACAGTCTAGCTCTTTTTAGGAAGCTGCACCGCAACCACATAATGTCAGAAGGATGTATAGAGGTCAAGAAATGAATCAGGGTCTAGAGTGGATTAAGATGTACCTTGAACTCGATTCAAATAGTAATAGAACACTTCGAGTGCAGAATGGCAAATACATGCATAGGCCTAAATGGTCGAATAATTTACCAAGATCCTTTATTAATTGAGAGCTGGAACTGATTGAAGGGAAACTTAATCTGACGGGTTAGTGAAGGAGGACTGAACGTTTCTATGGCGAATAAGATTTATTAAATAAAACGTTACGGATTACATTTTCTAGTCCCGCGAGCACACCAACGGTAGTCAAAAATAGTCAGGGCCAAATGCTGGAATACCGATTTTGGAAAATAGAAAAGCTATCATAGGTGCTGTTCTGGGAGTGTTTTACATTGACGAATGCGTAGCTTTTTTCGTCAATAAGTAGATTCATAATAACAAATGGGAAAAATCTTGCAAAAAAGTACACATACGTATTCGTGGTGTTAATAAGTCAGCACAACTAGTATCTATTTTTGTAAATGCATTAAAGGACTTCTGGACTGACGTGTGGAATGGTGCGCAGGCGAGGAGCTGGTGTCATATTCAGAACTATTTTTATAGTAACTACAAATTATATTTATATTTATAGTAATGTGAAATCTAACGGATCCGGCTTATGCTACTGTTTGGCACTTAATTGTCAAAATCAGTATTTATAGATACAGCAATGCAACGGTTTCTTCAGTATAGAAGTGATTACCTGTGATCGCGTTTTGGCGGCTCCCATTTACCTTCTTGGCATCGGCTTTTTTTGACGTTCTGAGCCGCGGTTTCAATGTTGCCTAGATCCTCGTCGTCGTGTATTCTCCCACCAACTTCTTTCCTTCCTGTTTTGCTGTTGTCCCTTTCTTTCCTTAAGCTGCTATCTGTGTTATTTTTGATGAAATTTCGTCTTCATTTTGTGATTTTCCACTGCTCTTCCGACGTCTAGTGATCACTTACCTCTTTTTCTTGATATTACTCTTTTTCCGTTTTTTGAACATTGTTAGATTTGTTAAATCTAATAACTTCCTAGCTCGGTGTCATCTCTCAGCATCAGATCGCCTACACATCACAGAGAGGTCATCATGCCGTCGCTGCACGAGTTCGTTCTACACTATCTACCGTATTCATCCCAGCTTACCCTAACAGATCCCCATTTTTAACCCACCTTTGGATGGCTGAAAAAGTATTTAAAGAGGAACAAGGAATATAAAATACTACCCAAGGGTCATAAAATTACCAAATATAGTTTCCTGTGCAATATAAATGTTATTTACGACTTTGTATCAGTTTCGCAAAAATGTGCCCAACTCAGACCCTGTCTCTTTAAAATTGGAATATTGATTTCCGACCAATTTATGCGTCTTGAAATGTATACTTCGTAATGGGTCATTACTTTCCCATTGACTTAATATGATCCTGAATTGATGCTGGTGGAGAAGAACACCGTGAGATCGATAGATTGGTTGAACTAAATGAGGATAGGAAAGGAGAAAACGCTCGGGTATTTCATCAATAACAATTGTTCTGCATTTATTTTTTATATCTTTTTAAACATGAGTTAGAGATCGCGTAAAAACTGTGAACAGTAGAGAAGGACGAAAAGTCGTGTGGAAATGGAAAGCGAAAAGAATGAACTAGAAGAAAATTTAACAAAAATAACAAAAAAATCAACGCTTGAATTTTGTCTACGACATGAAAACATTTTCCTATTGCTACTTTTTCTGATATTTCTAAGCGGCAAAAAACGACAAAGGAAAATAGAAGTCTATTCCAAGAATTTCCTAGCGGTGCGTCTCATATGAAATCAATGTGCACCACAAATTATGTGGTTATAACAGAATATAGCTATAGTTAATATAATTGTAGCACAAGCTGTTTTAAAAAACCTCAGTTTTGCAGCGAGTGATTGAATGAGATCATCTCTGACGTCGTCTTTGCACCTTTTGGTGTTGACGAGATTTACGTACTGCTCGGACACATTGTCATGGCCTAAATTGGAACACATCACTATAATCACCTTACTCGACACTGCCTAGTGCAGAACCCACCGCATACTTCTCTTTGCTTCCTTTTCGCCACTTCGCATGGAGATCCATGCATACAGCACACAACTCTTTCTTTCTAAATGTTCATTTATTGTCGCGTTAATGTTACTTCTACACCTGAAGTGTATTCAGTTGAAGGAATTTCCTTCTATTTTGGCAGCAAATTGAACTATTGTTCCTTTCTGCGAGCAATAATTTTTATAAAATAACTCTTCCAGACATATAGAATAAGAAGTGACGTTGATCTCAATTTCTTCTGATGAGTTAACACAAATGTGCTTGAATGACGCTATTAAATAACTCAATCCACTCAGGTCGCATAATTTAAGAAAGGTGAAAAGAGTACCCCAGCACCAAAAGCGAGAAGTTCGGGACGAGAAGATACTATGCTCATCGAAAACTCGTTCGACTCTTGAAGAAGCGGAAGTCACATACTGACCTTTACTGGAACATATAATGAATTGTAAGGTGTTGGACACGCCGATTCCATCGCAATGCAGTGGTCGATGAAGAGAACCTTCAGCGGTCTTGCAAAGATGGTGAATGAATCGAACTTCACTTTACGAACTTCGCTGTGTGAATGATAAAGAAGGATAGATAGGATCAGCAGCAGCATAGACAACAACAACACTACTCCCATTCGTTGAGTTTGAGTTCAAACATCCGTGAGTTCAAACAAGTTGACTCATGTAGATCGTAAAATTTAGGCCAACTAGTTATAGCTTTATTTTGAAGAACTACAATTAACAAATTAAGCCTACATAAAACGGCTGGCATTGAATCCAAGTCCAGCATCAATAAAGTCGGCTTCCATTTTTAAACGTTCAGGTTAGCTTACATCGTAACAGCTATGCTACGAAGTGGTACCGTAAGCCAAGTAATAAAAACATACTAGTTCATTATCTCTCGTCTCATCCTTCACACACAAAGAGAGCACTTATAAGAAACATGTTTCGCACGGGCTCCGGTGTGTTCGGGAGGAGAGGAAAGAGAAGAATCACTCGACTTGGCACGGAAAATAGCCATTTCCAACGGTTACAACGTCGTAGCTTCTCGGATAAGTTTGAAGCAAAGGCGATGAGCTCTAACGATGTGTCTAGCGATAATAAAATCCCGTTCCAAATACCCTTCATTTCGAACGAAATAATCATAGCTATAAAAAGAGACTTAAGAAGGGCGGGCTTAGAGAAATCAGTGGTAGTTATAGAAATACCACCGAACAATCTACATCGCTAATTGATTCGAAACCGCTTGTACGACCGTCTATGTACAACGCAGAAATGCACGACTTGTGCTCAGGGCAGAGACGGTGATTGCATGATCTCGGGTACAGTGTACCTGATTTCTTGCAAAACCTGCGGGGACGAATATATTGGCGAAACGGGAAGACCTCTTTGTGTCCGCATAAAAGAACACCTAGATGGTAAATTTAAAAAGCAAGGCGAACACTCCACTAGGCACGCATAGGACACAAAGACACAACGGAGTGGATTTTGATGTTAAGGTTAATATTCTCACGCAGAAAGCTAGCATATCGGCGCGCAGGGTTCTTGAGGCTTTTTGGATTAATTTCAAGAACCCAAACATGAACCGCAAGGAAGAGAGCCTGCTAATCACACGTGATCTCGCACATTATATCAGACTAATCTTCTAGTCTGATAAAGGAGCACTCTAGAAGGAAGTATACCTCACTCCTCTTCCGCAGATACAACCAAGCGGTTGGTCGGAGCCAGAGAAGTGGTAAGTATTTGATGTTATTTATGCGGTTGGAACTTGGTTTTTGGGTTTCTCTGTTTAAGTTGTTGGCGTGTTTGGCTTTGTAGATCGTTGTCAGTCGACCTTTCGAGGCTCTGAAGAAGGCGATACGGCCGAAATGTCAGTCCAATAAATAAAATTATTTTACCAACCTCGTGTTCGTTCGAAGAAGAAGAATTGAGAAGTATTAAACAATGCCGAGGTTAAGGGACAGTCGGTTTTGGAAACAAATAATCTATAATTTATAACCATATTCCAAATGAAGTGAGGTATTGAAGCAGCAATTCGATCATAGTGATGTTCTCTGAGGCTTCAGAAGACATTCCAGTAAGTTTAATACGGCCAATAAGCTTAGAATTGTTGATTTCTTACTGAAGCCTTATTTCTGACAAGAAAGATTTTAAGACTCTGACAAGATAAGAGGCTGGTGAAAGTATAACGTTTAAAAGGGGAAACGTGGACAGGGTAGAGAAAATGACAAGTGCAGTAGCAGTGAACTATTTCTTAAAACGCTAGCTGAGTAGAAACCGTCAGTCAGCTTAATTTTAGCTAAAAACTACACAGTTGGCATGATCGGAATCATCTTTCGAATGGTTGAGCTGTTGAAGTTCATTTGCTATTTAAAGGAGTTAACCATTTGCGCATAAGAGGAGATGAGATACCTATCATTATGATATATTTCATATGAAGAAACGTTTAATGTTTCGCGTTCTAGATGCTGTCGACTTCACAGCTGCAGAATAAAATAAGCCTTATGCGTCCAATTTCGCAATTTAATACTGTTAAAACCAGTTCGGAGCGCATGTAGCGCAGTAGCTAGAGGTGCTCTGCAATACACACTGGATTCGATCTCGCGACCCGGACTCACCAAGTCCATCCTTCCGGGGTCAGTTATTTGGTACCAGAATTGTCTGGGAGGGCAAAACCACTGACTTCACACATCGGCTGGCCCCCGCAAGTCATTGTGTAGCCCACATATGCATTCAGTCACCTCTTTAGAACATGGAATATAATTTCTTTAGCATTATAGCTTGTCAATTAAATCAAACTTCACCTATATCGACTATTCACCCGATGATCGTGACACTGAAATGTTATCTAGTAAATTCACAATCTGTCACATGCTAAAGTTGCCCAATGGATTTTACTGCTCTAGGTACTCACGATGTATCCATATTACTCGTTTTGGTACTTTATGACCAAATATAGCAGCTGTTGCATACCCTGTTGTTTAGTTAGAACGAACAACTTGTCCAGCTTACTGGCAGGTCTTAAATTGTAAACAAAGGCTTACAATTCGGGTTCCCTTTCTATTTGCCTCATGGAGATACATTTAGCACCAACCTCGGGATTATGTTTTCAACAAATGTTCATCTTGTTGACAACATCTTTGTTTCTCAAAAAGTCTAAGGAAAGAAAAAATAGCTGTTTGGCTATGCTTACTTCGTTAGGCATAAACATAAGGTTAAACGTGACTCTTTTTTCTACACACACAGTTTCCTGGTGCGGCTCTTCCTCTAAGCCAAGCGAATAGATTTTTTCTTTATTTCTTATAATTGCTCTCATTGTGTGCTAAGAATCACCGCTATCAGCTCTACTCCCGTTGCTTTTCGAGTAACTCGAGCGGGCGCCAATATTTCCTCCATCCGTCCCTGTCGCGTGCAAGAGTGGCCCAATGCGTTCTCCTGTCTTTACGAACACGTTCAGCATCATACCATTCCTTCAGCGTTTTTATGAAGAACTCTGACCATCGAGTCGGTAATCTTCCTGCTGTGCGCTTGACATCTCGAGAAATTCAGTCCGTGACGGCTATTGCCCATCGGCTGTCATTTAGTCGCATCACGTGCCCGGCGCACCTTATTTTTGACACTTTGGCTATGTAACGGTGTCTCTAATCTTCGATCGTTGACTCCGAGCTTCCTATTCCCTTTCTCACTTGCGTGATACGGGTCACTTCTACCATTGCCTTTCGACTTCGCGTTCAGTAACGCTGAGTGTTCTTTCATCCTGCTTGCGTAGCTACCAAGTCTCTGGTGCGTACGTTAAGGCAGGATTAATCGCTATGTCAAAAAGGTGGGCACGGAGTCGAGAGTTCTTCTTCCTCTTCACTACAGCATCGATGCCCTAAAAGCTCCCCATGCTGCTCTCTTCCTCCTGCTCAACTTTGGAGCTAAATCGTTCATCATGTTGATTTCTCGACCTAGATAGACAGCACTAGAGCGTTCGAAAATATCTGTTCCGATGAGCGTAAACGGGACATTAGAAACCCATCCGTTCCTCATGAACATCGTTTTTGCTAGATTTAGCCGAAGGCCAAGCCCAATACTTCCACAAACTTTGTTAAACTCGGCAAGCATTCGTTCCGCTTGACTGATGTTTGATGTTATAAGGACGATGTCATCAGCAAAGAAAGATGGTGTAGTTGCCGACCGTCGAATTTCACTCCTTCATTATCCCATTCCAATTTTCGCATAACGTCTTCGAGGGTCGTAGTTTTGGCGAGGTTATGTCGCCTTATCGAACCCCTATCGCTTTGTCTAACGCCTCTCTTTACGTTAATTCCAATTTCGTTGTAGAATGGCGATACGATAGTCGTGAAAATTCTTATATAGCTCACGAAGGATCTTGATGTATTGAGTAGCGACGCCCTGGTTTCCCAGAGCTTCTATCACTGCTTCTGTCTCAACAGAGTCAAAGCTTTCTTCAAGTCGATGAAAGTTCGAGAGAGCGGTCTCTATACTCTCATGACGCTTTAATGAGTCCGTTATTGTGTTTATGTGATCTGTCGTGGTGAATCCTTTTTTAAAACCTGCTTGCTCGCATGGCTGCACCTCGTCCAGTGTTCTGTCTAACTATTGAGGATGATTCGAGTAAAGAGTTTATAGACGACAGACAGCAGGCAGACTGGGCGATAATTGCCAATGTTGTGGAGGTCTCCCATTTTGTACAACAACACGGTTTTGATGGTATTCTATTGATTTGGAACTTTGCATTCTGATAGGTAGCGTGTGAAAAAATGAGCTGGGCGTTAATGAAAACTGGCACAAGATTCTTCAAATGTTCGAGTCTTGCCGTGTCTGAACCGAATGTTGTTTGTTCTCAGATAGAATGTCGATTTCAGAATACCTAATTATAATAGGTTAATATATTTATCGGAAATATCTGTGATTTGATTCAATAGTCGAGAGATCAGATTTTATTGTTTTAGTGATATATCAGAGGAGGTATTATTTCATATCTATCTGAATGTCTTTCGGCCGCTCATGTCGGACTTGCTAATAGTAAGTTAAATGTAGTCATTTCAGATGAGTATTTCGAGATGAGAGAATATATATACGATGACCTCGAATCTTATGTTCGATGAGATGTGTTGAAAATTTTCAGCAACTTTTCTGTCTGTTCGGATTAATATACTTTATGTGCTTCTGTGTTCAACGTCGAGAAGAGAAAAGTACAGGACGAATGCCCATTAACGTATTTCTTAACATTTTTATATATTCCATATTCTATACGCGAGAAATGCGATTTGTCTTATTTGTCGTCGATTCCATTTAACTCTCTCATAGTGTTAAAATTTTAAAACTATTTCTCATTTTTTTATTTTAAATTCCAGAAAAATGCTGATCAAAGAAAGGCGGCTACCAAAGTTAATGTAGAAGAAAATAAGAACAAAGGAAGATTGTTACAGCAGAAGAAAACTGGTGAAGCTTTAATTAAGGTAAAACAAGAAGCAAATCAAGATGTCAAGAAGAAAAACGTTAAAGGTGTTGATAAAAAGGTTAACCTACCTTTGAAAAAGAACAAGAAAGAAGGTTCGTTTGAAGCAGTTAAGTCGTTAATTAGAAAATATTGTCAATCCTATGCTGAGAGGTAATTAACAGTTATGAGCTTTTGTTTTCATTTTCATTTACGGTTTTCGTAGGAGCGATCTACCAATACGTACAATTTCAGTAAATATAACCTATAAAATAATGAACATTGCCCAACGTTTGATTCTTCGATTTTGACTAGATGTTCAAGATAGATTATACAGCATATAATTCTACCGTAACAATGTTCTTGTTGACATTTATAGCCATGGTTTGACTAAGATTTCAAGGTTTTCTTTACCTGCAAGAAATAACTTTTATTGTAACCATACTGCTATATTACTTTTGTAGCTTAAGCAATGCGAAGCCTTTATTATCTATTTACATAGCATTCTGTTTCCAATTTTAAAAAGAATTAACGTATAACACCGGAAATGCATTAAGCACTGTACATCTATCTGATGAAAGAAAATGGCGAAAGAAAAGAAAAAATGGCGAAAGAAAAGAAAAAAAAGAAAAAATCTTAAACTGATATATGTCAGCTCATACTGAAGGCCATGGCGAACTTATTTAACAATAGAGATTTCGTTGAGCACGACACATGTTATCAAATGTGTTCTTGGCGTTTGCGGATGTGGCACTTGCGTTGAAAATTTCAAAAATTTAGCGTCTTCATGTCTCCTGTTATTGGAAAAAAATGTGAATTAGAAAGAATCATGTTGTCCAATCTATGTGATCATTTGAAATTCTTGAAATATGCTTACTTTCATATGGGCTTTTGAATGAAGATTTCGGGTGCACAGATATATAGTGATCCAGCACGATCCAGATTAGTGTTCTTCGTAGTTCGGGGCTCTCAAAGTTTTGTTTCTGAGTTTCCGATTTAATTGAGAATAAAATTCATTGCGACTTTTTTCTTTCTTGACAATGTTAACAGAATTCTAAGCTATAACAATAACATTTACATTTCCATCAAGATTATGTTTAGCTGCTTTCATTGTTGAAATTAAAATGTTAATAATTTTACAGGGATTATTTTCCTAACCTTTGAGTGTTTTTTTTTGAGTGTGATGGTTTGTTTACAATTTGAACAATGTTAGCGAGTTAATACACAACTGTTCAAGGTTGTAATACTCAATATACTATCCATTTTACCTAGTAGAGTATGGTAGTATCTGGCTGGTACTGGGATAATCGCTAAATATTCGAATTCAGAAACCATATCAGTTACTGAGGGAGAGGTATGTGAGAATATGGCTTTATTGGCTGCGGCTGAACAAATGGGTGAGTTTGATTTCCTTTACATCTTCAGTGTTCGTTTGACTTCAATAAATTCGTCTCCAATAGAATCAAATAAAACGGGTCTCATGACGACAGCATTCTGGTTGCTACTACTTCATAGATCAATGTTTTTTAATTAATGTAGTGCGTTTCTACATTCGCTTTCGATTTATGAATTCTTTAAGCCGGAAGGTATGGGTGTAATATTATAGTAGGTAATGTTAGACATTTTTTTTTATTTATAAGATTCATTATCACATATTGTGCAGATGCCATGACTTTTATTCTATTCCTTGTCTTACACCCGTCATCAGCGAAGGTCTCCGGATTTACGTCTGAGTTCGGCTACCACAAGAGGATTTTGTTTTCTTCATCAATGTGATTGAACGGTGGTCAAAGGTAGAATTCTCGTGATAGCCTTGCCAGAACACCACAAGCAATCTTCGGCTTTTGTGAATTGCAGAGGAGCTTTTCCATAGTAATCTGATAATAATTTATTTTGTTTAGTGGACCGCAATACCATCAATGTTGCTGAATATTCCTGCCAAGTACACTCTAATGTTGAGGCTTCGTAGACATTCCTTATAAAGTAGTATTTACTTGAATTCTGGAAAGTTTAATGTATTCTAGCAAATGAGAGATGTGCTGAGCTGATTAGGATCTATTCGATCAAGCTCTCTACGGCTCAATAGAAAAGACTTTATGCTTCTTTTGTGAGAAGATAGGAATCCAGTTGGTCAGCATATTGAGAGCTTCGTACACTACATGTGCGCTCTTAAGTTCTGCCTTTTATTGGACTTTCTGACTATATGAGAAACGTTTAGGAACGTAAATAATGAAGAGTTGAATATTTCATCTAAAAGTTCTAGACGATTTCAAGTTCTTGGTTTTTAGCATTGGACAAAGCAGACTATGACAACTTTGGACCACCGGGCAAGTGCTAGGCAATAAATGCGAAATGATTGACAACTATGTATTCACTTTACTATTTAAAGAATTTAGCGTTATTTTAATCGAACTGATGAGCTATACTGTCCTTTTTCATGAGGCAATAAATATTATACATATCTGACTCACTATAATAGGAAATGTGGTATGAAAACTAAAGCAGTTTGACTCTAGTTGCTGCTCGATTGAAATTTAGCAAATATTGAAAATATTGGTTTTCTAGTTGCAATCAATCACTGTAATGTAAATGGGTCGTGTAAAAAGTGTTAATGTTAACACATAACCCTCTAGATCCATCGTTTTATAGAAGAGGAGGGAGGGGAAACGGGCAAGACGGAAGGAAGAAGTGCATTGAATTCAATGCATTTCTTTTTATAGATAAGCTTCAGGTCACTTAAATTTTTATTTCACTGTGTTCGTTTAATATGCCAGAGTAATAACAGAGAGTAAATATGATTGATAGCATTCACCTTAGAGCGAAAAGTACTCTATATTAGTGTTATTTTCTCACTTCCATATCTTCAAATTATCAAGGAAACTATCGTCTATTACTTGAAAATCGATAACTTCGTGACAAATTTGAGATTAGGCGTTGACCTACGCTGCAATTAGGCAAATTTGAGTCGAGAGTTATGTGTTAACATTGGTGCTCTTCAAGAACAAATATGGAATACTCTATTCGAACGTATTTCGTAGTGAATTATGAGGGAGTTTAAAATAATACTTCTAAAAAGGACTAAAAAGCTTTAGAAACTGTTCTGCTTTAATATATAAAAAGAAAGATTTTCTGCAGAAAGGAACGCTCGGTGGCAAAAACGTGGCACTCTTAATGAGAATTAAATTGTACATCATGAATAGGAATTTAGTCCTGAATCGATTACAGGGACTCAATAAGGCAATTGCACAACGTACGGTGTGATATTTCACCGCAAAGACTCAAAATTTTCAATGCAAAGATTCCATTTTAAACATGCATAAATTTCGCAATGAAATGCTAAGCAATATAAAATGATTCCAGTATAGGGTTTCTATTCTGAATACTTTAATTTACGATTATGTTCGAGTGAAAACGATGAATATGTTTGTGTTTTATTATAAGGGTTTGCAGTCTAGCATACCAAAATGATCTGAACAATGTGAGGACTTTTTTATTAACATTAAAGCGGATGAGGCAAAAATTCTACATTCTATATCATTAGAAGTGCACAGTGAGCTTCATTGATATGAAGTGCATTAGATTTCATCTGGCAACGGTGAATAGAATGGTCATTAACTGCTAAAGTCATATGAGAAGGAACGTTCTAAATTCGAAGATATTTCAAATGTCGTGCTTACTGATTCCCTTTTTTCCGTGCTGTGATATGTTCGTTTCACGGCAAGAACTTATCTAATTCGACGACTTTAAATCAAGTTTTGAGTACTTCATCGGTAAGTATGGTAGTTCTGTTGAACACAGCATTTAGTGTGTAACTTAAATGATAGATTCACACTATTGAACACTCTGTTGACTTTGTTTCCTTTTTTATTTACTGCCTTCTTTTTCTGGTAAGGTACTGTATCACCTGTTTCACCCGTATTCCGGTTGATCTTCGATTGAATCGAGCGGGCGCTAGTAATTCCTCCTTCTGTCCTTGTCGCGTGCAAGAGTGGCCCAATGGGTTCTGCTTTTCTGCTTGTTCCGGGACACGTTGAGCATCATACCATTCCTTCAGCGTTTTTGTGAAGAACTCTGACCGTCGAGTTGGTGGTCTTCCTCTGTTCGTTTGACATCCCGAGGGATCCAATCCGTTACGGCTCTTGTCCATCGGTTGTCATTTAGTCGCATCGATGCGACTAAATGCGACTAAATGCGGTAGGGTACTACTATTTGAAATATAACCACAATGCTACTGGGATAATTGCAAAACTCAAAGCCCCATCTGGACTTCAGACACTCAGTTGCCATTGCCTTAGGCTCACGAGCTAATTATCATATCAACCGAGTCGTGTTGATCACTACAGAGTATACCGTAGCAGTGTCGTTGCAGCGAATTTCAAAGAAATACTTTTGGGTGTGAATTAGTTTTTCGTAAATCGATGTATGTGTCGCAGAGCTAATTTTTGGGCCTTTTTCTCTTTAAAACGATTAAAGTAGGAAAAGCCAGTTCATGGATAATAAAGAATAAAACTTTTAGCGTCGTTCAATCTCTGAGCAGTGCCCTATGTATTCCACCCCATTCGCTGTATCGTAAAGGCGACTGAGCTCATATTTGATTTCTCATTTTCTGACAAACACTTGCGGTTGTCTACCGATCTAGCAACTCACTGTTCTTGTCTTCCTCGTCAAGTCCGGTACCAATCTGCCAACCTCGAAAGGATAGAAGGCATGGTGGAAACAAGGCGTGGGTTAGAACCAGCTATCAATGTAGTGTGAATTGCGAGCACCTCTAACCACTGCGCTATATGGGCTCTTGTCTGAAGTACTAAAACAAGAGAACCGACCATCTATTCGATCAATAGTCAATGAAATGTATGAGGATCAGCATTATTTTGTTTCCGATTAAGCTAATCTATGTAGGTGTTGCTAGTATTTGATTTCAAAAACCCAAACATGCAACCGCAGGGAGGAATGCCTCGTCATAATACGTGATCTCGCGCGGTACATCAAATTGATCTTCTAATTTGAAAATCTCGCGCGCTTTAGTAGTAAATTCCTGGTACGCTACCACCACGCACGGACAATCCACTTCTCTCGAGAAGTGGAAGAGTAGCGAACAAACGGTTAGTACTTTAGATTTATTACTGTTATTATTATTATTATTACTATTACTTTATAGTATTATAATTTTTTTTTCTTATTATACGATTGGAATATAGGTTTTGAAATTCTCTATTTGGCTTTTAGGTATTTGATTTGGTAGACGCTTTCAATCGACCTTTACAGGCTCTGAAGAAGGCGATTACGCCGAAACGGCAGCCGAAACATATTTTAAATAAATAAAAATTATTTAACAACCTCGTGTTTGTTTGAAGAAAGAAAAATTAAGCAAGCTAGTATTTGAGTTGATAAACATCACAACTATACGAATGAAATGAAAGGTATAACTCATTTTCATAGGCAAGCACGTAATGAATGGTGATAGAGGAGACTTTTTGGCTGAGTTCAGTGTGAGTTACTCTTGTTTCTTACCAATCCTAAGTGAAATAAGAAAATAATATTCCAGATATTACTTTTCAATATTCACTCGGTAATAATGGCTGCGTTAATTTGCATGATCTGTGTTCACAAGAAGAGAGTAGGTGGAAGCAATTCAGGTCCACATGTGGTGAGTTTCATCTGATAATGTCTCGAATGCCAACGATATGCTGATAGCATTATTACAATTTTGGTTGTTATAAAGATTATGGATACAAAAGAATTACGTTTTTTCTCGAAAATGATGCAGGCTCACTTTCAATCTACCAATAGTTTCTGCATGTGCATTTAAATTATACATATTGAATAATTTCGCTATTTTTCAATGTTTCTTGTTGGTCTACTGTCCTTAGAAGGCCAAATTCCTTAGAAACAGACCAAATTGTATTCATTAACCAATATGACACAGTTTCCATGAAAAAGAAACAAAATCGAAATCAATTTTGAGATTGATTTAAGGAGCCGGATAACCTAAATAGATAATTAAAGAAGTTGGAAGGAGACTAATAGATTATCATTTTCCTAGATGAGGTTTCTCAACTATTCGCTGCTACAAAATTTTTAGGCTCCGCGCGTTACTGAGATGAGTGCAGCTGAAGAAAAGCAAGCCCTGAAAAACAGTTCAGGAATATCAGGTGAGTACACTGCTAATTTGAATACTAGTACTACTTCACTTACTGTCCTTTGAGTTTGTAGGCATTCATTAAACTAGATCTTCTGAAAATGAACAAAAAACCACTGGCAAAAGAAGATGAATAATGAAAAACGAAACTTTCCTTTACCGTTTGATATTTTTTGGCCAATGAGTGTAAGTTACATGAACTACATGATGTGTGAGGAATCAGACTTGAAGTTTTGTAAAGAATTATAATAGCTCACACATTCTGTTGAATGTTGGTAAGTAAATTAGATTCATAAACCGGTAGCAATGAAAGGCGAGTATTGTAAGACACTTCTAATTCTTCGCTGTCTGCTGTCTGCCCTTAATATTCATATGTGTTTGAGTAAAACTGGAAAAAAATGGAACACGAGTAAAGATGAGATATTCTACATTTAATGTTAGCTACTACAGACGCAAAACAATGTAGCGATGAAGCAAAAGCAGCTGGTAAAGTGAATACGAAAGATTTGGCAGTACTAAACGAAATCGAGAACATGAGTACGTTAATTATAGAATTGAAACCTTTCGTTTTCTTCATAAGTTTGCGATTTCTCTTAGAGGACAACACAAATGGATATGAGGATTTTGGACCAGCAACAGGAGAAACAGATGGAGCAGATAAGGCTAAGAAGAGTTGCGAAGGCAAACCACAAAGTGTTCGCAAAACGGATAAGATTGAACAGAAATTGAGTGATGAGTTTAATGTGGAAAGCACACAGATTGAGCGATCTGCTAGCCGTAAATTATCCACTAAACGCTTTCCGTCGCTAAACACAAGAAAAAGTGCAAGAAGTTTGAAGAGTACCACAGCTAAAAGTGAACAGCATTGATTGAAATCCCTAAGAACTCTATAGACCTCAGTTTCGTTCGTTATCAATTATATCACTAACCAACACATTGGTTTTCGCCTTTCCATTATACAACAACTAGTTATACTATCTGCTTTGAGTGAGATTTGTTTGCAGTGGTCGATGAATAAAGTTTAATTAAGGATAACTCGTAAAATGTTTATTATTGATTTATGAATATATGACTTAATCAAGCATTGTAGAGTTTCTTCAATGAATACCTTCTCAACACAATGAGTTATGCTGGCCTTCATGTCATAAAGGGTAAAAGGGTAAAAGACCTCTTTTAACATGAAGGGTAAAAGATTAGAAAGGTTAAAGTTTATATAAATGTTGATAATAATGGGAATTGTAAGAAACGATGGTAAGGGAAGTGCGTGCTAGGATGAGGACGACAAGGAATTCCATAAAGGAGTACAAACTTTTCTGTTGTTTCACTTTTAGCATGAAAGTCTGAATCCTGTCCCCCTGTGTCCCTGAGTTCGAAAAAATGTGAATAGCTTGATAGCACAAGGATCATAAAGATGATGGTGACCTAAACCACTTTTGCAGCATAACTCTTTCTAGGTCTTTTGTTCTCAACATATTTACTTTTCTCAGGATGAGCCGCCTTTAGATTTCTCGGCACTTCTATTCACTTTTTTGTTGTAAAATTACCATCCATAGAGGTTGGGCGTCGATTCGGCCGGCGACTTGGAAGAGAACCTGTCCTTTCCTCTGCTCATTGTTGACATCTTGGAAAGAGTTTATGATTTTCTCAAGTAACTCGAGTCGTGCTGAAGCGTTACAAGGTCAGCACAGGTAGTTGCCATACTTTGTGGATTGGGTGGAAATTTGCTGCCTTGTAAACCGGACTT